>NW_021628484.1:0-2462 GCF_900005765.1 Plasmodium relictum
ATAAAATAAAATAAAATAAAATAAAATAAAATAAAATAAAATAAAATAAAATAAAATAAAATAAAATAAAATAAAATAAAATAAAATAAATAATATAATATAACGAATTAATGAAATAACATATCTGGATTATTAAAGTTATGCGTTCTTAAACATTGAAAATAATAAACTTATTTATGAAATGATATAAGGAATAATATGAATTCAAAATAAGAAAAAATCTAAAAAGAAAAAAATAGGATTTAAAGTAACTATATATATTAATATAAGAAATTAGCTTAAATTCTGTGAATTGAGAATTAAAATTTTTCTTTAAGAGAATTATTAAAAAAAATATTTAATTATTATTCAATGTCTTATGTTTGATACTGAAAATTTGCTACAATAGATGTTCATTTCATCTTAGTCGTATAAGCACACATATTTTTTTTAAATATTTTGAAATTAATAGATCTCGGAGATTTTTGGGATTTTTTATTTTTTTATACCTTTTAATATTTTTACATTAAATGTAATAGTTATTGTTACATTTTATCTATTATATACTTTTTAAAATATAACTGTATATTAGAGTTCTTATAAATTAAATTGAAGCAGAAAATAAGTTTTTATTAGGGAATATTTATTTTCATAATAATAATAGGGTAATTTAATAGAGAATCTTAAATATATAATATTACTACATATCCAGAGGATTAATACTTGTAAAACTTATGCCTTATTGCTTTAACAGGTAGAATTCTATTTTTTTCCCATAAACCAGATATCAAATCACATTATAAACTATCGTAAGGAAGCATATTAGGGGTTTTTTATTTATGAAAATAGAAATAAATACTTTGTATGAAAAATTTTATGTTCTTGTAATGTTAGATAAAATTTACATTTGTAAATATATATATATATATATATATATATATTGGAACTTTTTGATTTTTTTTTTTATTTAAATAGAAACACTTTATACGTAATTATATTTTTTTAAAGAATTAATTTATAATTCATATTTTAGTATATACATAGATATCTTTGTATGATAAAACAATATTAAAAAAAAAATTAAAGTAAAAAAGTAGAATATTAAAAAATAAGAAAACAATGGGTATACTTAAAAAGTTAAATTGTAGTCAATGGAAGAAGTTAGAATTAAAAGGAAATTTATGCAATTCACAAATGCCTACATCTATTTCATCTGATACTCTAGACTCATATCACATTCCCTTTAACAATGAAGTAATGAAAGCTACGAAGACTACACATAATTTTTATTTATCCAAAATTGGGAAATTTTTACATAAAACGAACTTGAGAATACGTTTAAATAATAAATTGTATATGAGTTTTATTGTATCAATTATTATTTTTTTTCTTCAATCTGTAAATACAGCTGAAATATATAACCAGCAACTAAGTAAATTTAGTAAGTTTTGTGGTGAAATTACTCAGCACTGCATATCACCATTTAGAGAAGATCCTGGAAAGAGACTTTGTGATAGTATATTTTCTGGATGTAATAATATTCCTACTCCGCTTCCCGGGATGTTAGAAACAAAATATTTAGTAATAATGTTTTCTGTTATTTTCATCCTTTTATTTATTACGGTAAATGATAATATCTAAAAATATATTTTTCTATTTTTTTATATTTATTTGTTTTAATTAGTTATATTTAATATAAAAAAAAAAAAAATAATTTTTTATTTATTAATTTACAGGCCTTTCTTCTTGGATTAAATTGTAGAAAGTGTAAATTTGGAAGAGATAGACATGGATATAAACCACTGAACCACTGAAAAATAAATATGTAGATAAACTTTCAAGTTTAGAAGATGAAGCTTATGGATCTACAGAATGTTTGATTGATTGAATTTTTTACAGTATTTTAAATAGTTAGAATAATAAATTAAATCTATGAAATATGGGTGTCAATTTGCTTATCTCAGATATATATACTATAGATAGTTATATACTATTTGTATAAATATATGTATAATATGAATCAATTTTTTTTATAGAGTATATTATTAATAATTTTTTTTGATATTTTTTATCTCCATATATATTTTGTTATTTTTAAAACTTAAATTATTAAGAGATTAACATCATGAAAGAAATAATTTTTTTTACTTTTGACATTTCAGAAAATATAATTTTTTATTATATATAAATTAGTAGAAATATATTATAGCTATAGCTATTTTATCATGCGTATCTTTATTTACAAATATTTATTCAGGTATTTTTTTAAAATTTTCTATGAATGGAAACATATGTATGTAATAATTTTGATTATATTGAAGTTACAAAAAAGTTATTATCTTATATTGATTAGGTTGATGTTTGATGATTTATATTGCATGTTTCCGCTTTAGGGTTTCAGGTTTCAGGTTTCAGGTTTCAGGTTTCAGGTTTCAGGTTTCAGGTTTCAGGTTTCAGGTTTCAGGTTTCAGGTTTCAGGTTTC
>NW_021628485.1:0-8849 GCF_900005765.1 Plasmodium relictum
TGAAATAA
This sequence comes from Plasmodium relictum, assembly GCF_900005765.1. Lineage (NCBI taxonomy): Eukaryota > Apicomplexa > Aconoidasida > Haemosporida > Plasmodiidae > Plasmodium > Plasmodium relictum. The sequence goes on from NW_021628485.1 coordinate 9, forward strand.
CATTGAATATCATAAATTGTGATTTAATAAATTGTTATAAATTATTTGTATGTTTTTAATTAAAAGAAGATATCAATTCTTTGTAAATAAAAACTCATTTATAACTGTTAATAGGTTTATTAAAAGATGCAGTAAAATTTAACTTCAATTAAATATTATGCATCATAAGAAAACAGTATATATATATATAATAAAAACGAATATATATATATAAACGTATACTTAGTTATACATGCTCTTTATTAATTTGTTTGTTTAATACTCTAGCAAAGTCATTAAACGGGCAATTAATAAATCACTATTCAATTAATTATGTACATATATAAATAAGTTTTATCAAGAAAAAATTAAAATTGCATATTAAGGGAAATGAATTTATTCATTGACCAACAGGTAGTTAATAAATGTATATTAATTTTTTGTCTATAAAAACTAGCTAAAATATCAATTAAGAAATTTATCTTCGTACACAATGTTACCAAAGCCAATCATGAATTTTTAGATAAATAATCAATAAAAAAAAAAAAATAAGAATTTTTTTTTTTAACATTTTGGTTTTGTAAATAAAGATATTATTTTAATATTTATTTTTATTTTTGAAAAAGAAAAAGATTTAAGAAAATTTTTTTATATATTTTTTTTGGAGAGAAAAATATATGACATTTTTAAAAAAATTAACGAATTTAAAAATCAATGATTTTTAAGGATGTATAAACTTAAGTGAAAGACGTCATCTTTAATCAAAGATATTATGTATGTATTTTTATGTAAGAAGTTTATTATATGTTAATTATTGAAGACTTATAAATTATTAAATAATTACTTTATCATCATTTTTATGCAGCTTCACTAAAAGGAAAAGCATAAACCAATAAAAATATTAAACATATTATAAAAATGCTCTTTATTACAATGTTCATTCAATGCCTTCGCAAAATCATTAAATGGGAAAGTAATAAACCAGCAGGCAATTAATAAATCAATAACTGGTTAATAAAAGGTATTATTAACCTTTTGTAGCATGCTAAGCTAGTTGCTAGTTGTATACGTACAAGTTAGCCATGCACTGACGCTAGTCCTATATATATAAAAAAAAAAAAAAATAAAGTTATTTTTTTTTGTTTGTTTATTTAGATATATATACATCTTTGTAATTAAAAAAAAAAAAAAATTAATATATTTTTTTTTTTGGGGAGTTTTGAAAGTTATGTTATGTTATGTTATAATATGTTTTAATTTTTAGTGTAAATAAAAATTAAAAGAAAGAAATGTTAACTCATTAAAAACTTAAGAGATAAGANTTGAAATAACATTGAATATCATAAAATTTTGACTTAATAAATTGTTATAAATTGTTTGTATGTAATTAATTAAAAGAAGATATTAATTCTTTGTAAATAACAACTCATTTATAGCTGTTAATAGGTTTATTAAAAGATGCAGTAAAATTTAACTTCAATTAAATATTATGCATCATAAGAAAACAGTATATATATATATATATAATAAAAACGAATATATATGCATAAACGTATACTTAGTTATACATGCTCTTTATTAATTTGTTTGCTTAATACTCTAGCAAAGTCATTAAACGGGCAATTAATAAATCAATAACATAAACATTATACTTTTTATACATTAATTTTTTTATCTTTTGATTAAAAATTAACAGTATTTCAATTCCAAAACCTCATACAAAAATAAAAAAATAAATTAAATTTTTTTTTAAATTACAAAGTTATATGAAAGCAAAATAAATAAAAAAATATATAGCAATGTATACATTTAATTTTTTTTTTTTTCTTTAACTGAAATCAGGGGATAATTGACTTGTAGGCTAACTTTATTATAAAAGGACAAAACACCTTTTATTAACCAAACAGCCAATTAATAAATCACACATGGAAAATTTTTTTTTTATAAATTCACTAAAAAATCACTTTTTTTTATAAATTCACCAAAAAATCATTTTTTTTTAAATATGTATTTTTATTGTATTTCATTTTCAGTAAACTCTAAAAGCCTTTGGTTGGCATAATATAATGCAAGCAAAATACTTCCTATTCTAGTCTTTTTTTTTTTAGGATTAGTTTTATCTTCACTTTCATATGTTATTTTACAAATGAAATGTAAAATTGATGAAATTCTATTTATTTTATCTACTAAATGGCTTGATACTTTAATACGTTTTATTTCATCTTTTGTAGTAACAAATAAATGTAATCTTTTTATATTAAGCTTAATATTTTCCATTCTACATTTTTCTTTTTCTATTTGAGAAATTAAATTTAATTGGTGCTCTTTATTTAAAATTTTTTTTGTTTTATATGAAATATATTTCCTTGCTCTCAATGAATTCATATTATATAATGATCTACGTACTTCCATAATAATGGTTAACTGTCTCTTAGTAAATAAACCTCCGATTAATTTCATAAGGATCTCATAAAGAGAAAATAAATGATCTGCATAATTTTCGTTACTTATTAAATCATCAAAGGACATTCCTTCCTTATTTTTTTCATTTAAATTTACATTAAAAATTTCAGATGCTTCATTATGGATGCATGAAATACAACTTTCTTCCTCTAATAAAAAATCATAAATTGCTTCTAAAGAATTTTTTTTATAAGGATTATTCATGTAAGGTTTTAATTTTTCCATATTTTTTGCGTTTTCTTTTTTAAAAAAATGAAAAATAACTTCTACTATTATACTATGGTTTTTATATGATAAATTCAATTTTTTCAAAATATAGTCCATTTTAACCAAATTATTTCTAATAGTTGCATTTATCGATATATAAAGACTAGACATAATCTTTTGAGTCTCACAAAAATAACTACGATCTACTAATATAAATCCATCTTTAATTGATTTTTCTGCACGTTCTATTAATTCATCCATGCGTTGAAATAATCCAAAAATACGTTTACAGACTTCTAATGACTGAATAAGTGAAAAAGAAAATAATTTATTGTATATGAATTTATCCATAACATCTGATTTTAAATGATATAAGTCCCGCAAAAATCTATGCTCATTGGCTAAATCCTCAAAAATTTCTAAAATTTGCTTTATTTTTTTATGTATTTCTTTTCTATTAAATTCATGGCTCGTTTCATGATTAAATGACAAAATACTTCTATTAATGCTTTTTACTAATTTTTCTTCTTTTATATTTTCATCATAGTATTCTCTTATTACTCTTAAGTCAGAAGGATTCATTTTTTTTATTTCCTCAGTTATAATCTCTCTTAATAGCAAAATGTTTATGTTCATTTTTTTTTCTATATTATTATATGTACTTTTATTGTCATCGTCTAATATATCTCTTAATTTTTGTAAACTTAGAACTACACTATCTGGTAAACAGTTAATTTGCATTTTGAAAATATTTGAAATAGAAGAAACAAGATCATCACCAATTTGATTATAAGCATAATTTTTTTTTGATTTAATGCATATATTTTCTTCAATATTCTGATCACCTAAATTATCAATATCTTCGTAATTTCTCTTCTTTCCTTTTTTTTTGCGTGACGGCGTGTTATCACTATTGATATTCATACTAGGACTAAAAATAAAATAATAGTATTATATATATATAATATTCAAGATAAAAAAAAATTTGTCAGATGCTCAAAGAAATGAATACTTGATATCAGGTAAATCAATAGAGAAATTTTGTTCTCCAAACATATTTTCTTCACGAATTTGTTCATCAATTTTTTCTTCATTTTTTTCATTTCTCATGCATTCTTCTGATATTTGTTCAATTTCCTCTACTGAGCTCATATCTTTATTATCGTTAATAGCTTTAGCAGGTCTATAAAAATATATATATATATATACATACATACATATGAACATATTTAATTAAAACAAGAAACTTTATATGTGAAAATATTTAAAAAAATCGTGATTCATAGAAAAATTAGGAACAATAAATACTGTATGCATGAAAATAATCAAGAGGATCTGTACTTTTCTGTAGGAGAATCAACAGGAATAATTTGTAATTTATCATATTCTTCATTTTTTACACTTCTTGGGATCGTTAAACTGCTAGTAGTGGGAAGCACATTTTCATAACTAATAGAAGGATATTGACTAAAAAAAAAGAAATTATATATATATATATAAAATATTAAATAAAAATGAAACATTTTCCATATAAAGACATATTAATATACTCTTCTAGGAGTAGCTCAAGGAATCCCCCTTTCAAATAAATGGGAGTTCCTGATGAATAATCTAAAATAGATTGTGGATTATATAAATCATTATGTTTTTGATCTTTTGTATCCATTAAACTTATGTTAAAACACCGTGTTTCAGTATGAACAGTTGAGTTTTCACTAAAAATAAATCATATTACATCTACATATAACCTTCAATTAAAATGAAAAATTAAGTTAAAATAAATAAAAATTATATACTATTCAAGAGGTAAATCTAAAGGTTGTGTATGAGAATCTGGTAATGCACTTAGAATTTCACCTAAGGAATTTTGTATTTCAACAGAGTCTTCATGTTCTACATTTTCTGTATTCATTAAATTGTTTACACTAAATAGTTTTTCATGAGTAGCATCAATTGTGTAATCACTAAAAATAAATCGTTTTACATATAGATATAACTCTCAGTTAAAATGAAAAATTAAGCTAAAATATATAAAAAAATATATACCTTTCAAAAGATGGATAGAAAGGTTTAATTAACGAATCCATTAACGAACATTGTACTTCATCTAAAATATTTGTTATATCACATGACTCACTTTTCTCTAAATTTATTGTGTCAACTAAACCCATGCTAAAAGGGTAATCTTCATTATCAGAATGTGAATTTTTTCTAAAATAAACAAAAAAAATATATACAAGCATAAAACATTAAATTAATATAAAAAATAATATATGTGAAAATATTCCAAAGATAATATACTCTTCTATAAAGAAATGACTAGATATGTTTTCTAAATCAAGAATTTCATCTTGTTCTATATTTACTGTATCAATAGAATTTCCAGTATTAGGAAAGTTATTTCTTGTATGAATATTTGAATATATTCTATGAATAAAAAAATTATGTGAATATGTAATATTTAATTAAAATATATGCTTTTTCAAATGAAAATATCGAACAATTATATACTCTTCTAAAGATAAATCTGGGTTTCCCTCTTGTGGTTCTTGTGAAATGCAAATATTAATTAATAAAAAATATTGCAAGGAATAAAAAAAAAATATATATAACATTTTCTAATTGAATTTGTCATAATTATTTTTTGCATAAATTAAAAAAATATAAAGAAAATTTATTATTGATACAGTAAAATTTAGTTACACCTCTAATATAATATGCATTATGTTTTAACTTAATTTTTAAATAAAAATACATTTTTTTTTTTTATATCCACAGAATTGAAAAAGTATTAGTATAATATATCTTATATGTTATTATAATTTTATAAATGATTAGATTTTCATTAAAAAAATATCAAAATATTATGTTTTTGTATTAAAAATTAGGCATAAATATTTGTATATATCAAATTATATTTAAGTTATATTTTTCAATTAAATATTATGATTCTAATACTTAAAAACATGTTCAAACATTTGAATAAAAATGAATTGCCTATTTTTATTTATTAATACATTTGTGTGACAAATTACGATAAGTTTAATAAGTCATATTGTTGAAATAAAAAACGCTTATTTAAATAATATTTAAAGTTCTCTTTTGTTCTTTCCTTATTTTACTATATAAAAACTTATATACCAAGTAAAATACAATAAATTTTTTTTTTTTTTGTGTACATGCTGTATAAAAAAAAAGAACTATCGTTTTATTTTATTTTTTATTGTATATATGATTTGTTAATTGCACGTTTAATGACTTTGCTAAAGTATTAAACAAACAAATTTATAAAGATCATGTATAACTAAATATATGAATTTATATATATATATATATATATACTTATTTTATTATATATATAATAGCTATTTATAATGTAAAATATTTATATTATTGTTTTATTAATTGGTCATTTAATGACTTTGCTAGAGTATTAAACAAACAAATTAATAAAGAGCATTGTATAACTAAATATACGCTTATATATATATATTAGTTTTTTTAATTATTATAAATGAGTTTTTATTTACAAAGAATTACTTATTCTTTTAATTAAAAACATACAGATAAACTATAATAATTAATAAAGTCAAAATTTTATTATATTCAATGTTATTTCAAAATATACATTGAATAATACATAACCATTTTTTTTATCTCTTTAAATTTTTAATAAGTTAACATTTCTTCTTTTAATTTTTAAAACACTAAAAAAAATTAAAACACAACATAAAAAAAAATAATTTTCGACCAACCAAAAAAAATATTTTTTTATATTTTTTTTTTTTAATTACAAAGATGTATATGAATAAAAATAAACAAACAAAAAAAAATAACTTTATTTATTTTTTTTTTTTTTTTTTTATTATTAACTAGTATCAGTACATGGCTAACTTGTACGTACACAAGTAGTAAACTAGCTTAGTGTACTACAAAAGGTTAATAACTAATTTTTTTAACCAATATTACAAAAAGTTAATTATATTTTTTTACTAACAAATATTATAAATATTACTATATATAATAAAAATAGGTATATATATATATATATATATAAATCCTTATATTTAGTTAAACATGCTCTTTATTAATTTGTTTGTTCAATACTCTAACAAAGTCATTGAGAAGGCAATTAATAAATCATAAAGCTTAAATTAGACATATTTGTAGACATCTCATGCTTTAACTAGTCTTATGTAATAAATACAAAAAAATTGAAGGGTTTAACAGAATAAAAATTCCAAAAATGACACGAAAATTAAATGAAAATTCCTTATAGAATTACTTAAAATGGTTCCAAGTTTTTGAGAGTATAGTAAAAATTAAAGGATTAACTAAGAGTTAAACATGAATGATAATAAAATGGTTATTATAAAGAATATATTAAAGAAATATAATTGACTTGTCAATGGATGGTTAATAAAAGTATATATTAACTTGGATGTATTATTAACAGAGTTACATATTCATTGAGATGTTCCAAATTAATGAAAGTTAAAAATTCATAAAATATGAATTGTTTTAAAATTTGTAAATATTGAAATCAAAAATGCATTATTTTTTCTTTATATGAATATATTTATTTTTTTTGTTATTATTTTTACATAATTATTTAAGCATTATATGTATAGTAATAATTTTAAATAAAAAGGAGGATATTATTGATTAACTGCTTGCTCAAAGACTTTGCTAGAGTACTGAACAAACAAATTAATAAAGAACATGTATAATTAAATATACGTTTATATATATAATGTTTTCTTATGATGCATAATATTTAATTTGAATATTAAATTTTACTGCATCTTTTAATAGATATGTTAAACTGTTATAAAAAAGTTCTTATTTACAAAGAATCAGTTTATTCTTTTAATTAAAAACATACACACAATTTATAATAATTAACATAAGTCAAAACTCTAATTTATTCAATGTTATTTTTTTTTAAAATATACATTGAATATAACATAAACATTATACTTTTTGTTTCTTTAAGTTTTACATGTAACAAAAATTAATTCTCTTTTTAATTAGAGTGAACGTTAATCGACAACCCCCCCAAAAAAAAAAAATAATTTTAATTCTTTTTTTTAATTACAAAGATATATATAAATAAAATAAACAAACAAAAAAAAAATAACTTTATATTTTTTTTTTTTTTCTTTTTTAAAAAACTAGCATCATTGTATGACTAACTTGTATATACACAATCAGTAACATAGCTTAGTGTACTATAAAAGGTTAATAATATCTTTTGTTAACCACCAGTTGACGTTTGTTCTAATTAAAGAGAGAATTAAATTTTTACTTACATAAAAAAATTAAGATATGAAAAAGTATAACGTTTATGTTTTATTCAATTTGTATATTTTGAAATAACAGAATAAATTAGGGTTTAATTTTTGTTATTATAAAATTTGTGCATGTATTTAATTAAAAGAATATACTCATTCTTTGTGAATAAAAACTCTTTTATAATAGTTTAACATATTTATTAAAAGGTGAAGTAAAGTTTAAATCAAAGTAAATATTATGCATCATAAGAAATCATTATATATGTGATAAAATAAGTATATATATATATATAAATCCGCATATTTAGTAATACATTCTCTTTATTAATTTATTTTTTCAATACTTAGCCAATGAATAAATTCATTGCCCTTAGTTAATATACAATTTACGATATATCTTAATAAAACTTATATATATATTTTTGTGGTTAATTTAATAATACTAAACAATTATTTAAAATCTAAATTTTTGTGTCTTATTGGTTAATAAAAGGTATTATTAACCTTTTGTAGCATGCTAAGCTAGTTGCTAGTTGTATACGTACAAGTTAGCCATGCTTAGTTTTAAAAATAAAAAAAAAAAAAAAAAAAAAATATAAAATTATTTTTTTTTTTTTGTTTGTTTATTAAGATAGATATACATCTTTGTAATTATAAAAAAAAAATTAATAATATTTTTTTTTTATAAAGTTTTTTTTTTTTGATGAATGAATGTTATGTTATGTTATGTTTTAATTTTTAGTGTAAATAAAAATTAAAAGAAAGAAATGTTAACTTATTAAAACTTAAGAGATAAGAGAAATATTTATGTATTATTCAATGTATATTTTTGAAATAACATAAATATTTCTCTTATCACTTAAGTTTTAATAAGTTAACATTTCTTTCTTTTAATTTT
>NW_021628486.1:0-2452 GCF_900005765.1 Plasmodium relictum
CTAGTCCTATATATATAAAAAAAAAAAAAAAAAAAATAAAGTTATTTTTTTTTTGTTTGTTTATTTATATATATATACATCTTTGTAATTTAAAAAAAAAAAAAAAAAAAAATTAAAATATTTTTTTTTTGAAGAGTTTTATAAATGTTATGTTATGTTTTAATTTTTAGTGTAAATAAAAATTAAAAGAAAGAAATGTTAACTTATTTAAAACTTAAGAGATAAGAGAAATATTTATGTATTATTCAATGTATATTTTTGAAATAACATTTAATATCATAAAATTTTGACTTAATAAATTGTTATAAATTATTTGTATGTTTTTAATTAAAAAGAAGATATTAATTCTTTGTAAATAAAAACTCATTTATAACTGTTAATAGGTTTATTAAAAGATGCAGTAAAATTTAACTTCAATTAAATATTATGCATCATAAGAAAACAGTATATATATATATATAATAAAAACGAATATATATATGTAAACGTATACTTAGTTATACATGCTCTTTATTAATTTGTTTGTTTAATACTCTAGCAAAGTCATTAAACGGGCAATTAATAAATCAGCATCATAAGAAAACTATATATATATATATATAAGTGTATACTTAGTTATACATGCTCTTTATTAATTTGTTTGTTTAATACTCTAGCAAAGTCATTAAGCGGGCAATTAATAAATCACGTGTCTATTAAAAGATGCAGTAAAAATTTAAATCAAATTAAATATTATGCACCATAAGAAACCATTATATATACAATAAAAAAAATTACATATATATTTAAAAGCATATATTTGTTTATACATTCTCTTTATTAATTTGTTTGTTTAATACTATAGCAAAGTCATTAAGCATCCAAATAATAAGTCAAATACACACCCTTATAATAACTAAATTAGCACGTATATTTATCCATTCTATTTATTAGTACGAATATTTAAGACACTGTAAAGCATTCAAACGATCAATTACTAAGCAAGTTTTCTTTAGATCCATAAGCTTCATCTTCTAAATATGCATCATCTGCTTTCTTTTCTTTTATAGAATCCAATCTTTCTGTCCTTGATTTATTCCTTCCATGCTTGAATCCAAGAAAAAAGGACTGTAATTCATAATAAACAAATATGTTAAAAATTTTTTTATATTGAATATATTTTAATAAAAAAAATAACTATAAGAATATAAAAGAATCCATGTATTTTTAAGTATTATTTTTTACTAAAATAGAAAGAATGTGAAAAAGACAAAAAAACATAATTAGGATGTATTCCGTATTAAAGATATTGAAGATCGGTTTTATATTGTATTGACGACAAGTATCTGTTACATTTTTACAAAGTTTCTCTACAATTGGATTTTTAATTGTAGTATTGCACTTCGTAAAAATAGGGCCACAAAAAGAAATCAGTTCTCTTTGGAAATTTACATCTTCTTGAGCAGCATTTACAGGATTAAGACGCAAAGCAATAATTGATATTATATAACTCATAAAATTTTTTTTATTTAAACACATTTTCAAATTAATGTTATACGGAAATATTGCACTTTTAAATAAATTAAAATGGTGCAAAGTCTTGAGAGTTCTGATTATTCCATTATTAAAGGAAATGAAATCTGTATCTAGAATATAAGATGAAATATATATGGATGTAAGCAAAATTATTGTAATTTTATTATCCTCATCATTGATCTTTTTCTTTATTGTACCTAAGGATCTTAACATTTCATCTTTACGAAAAGTAAGTGCATATGTATTATCCACATCATCATCTGATATATCACTATTTTTTTGTGTATAATCACCTATAGAAAATTCATTTGATTTTGTAGATGCATGTGAAATGCATAAATTCCTTTCAAATTCTGTCTCTTTCCACTGATTAAAATTTGATTTTTGTATCACTTCCATTGTTTTCTTATTTGTTAATGTGCTATTTGCTACTATTTACTTCAATTTTTTTAATGCTTTTTGCTTATAATAAAAATATATGTGCATAATACACTATAATAGAAATTATAAATTAATCTTTTAAAAAAAATTAATGAATTTAAAAGAGTTTTAATTTAAAAAAAAAAATTAAGTTCCAAAACGTATATATTTAGACATATATTGATAAGTCTAAATTTTATCTCATACTACAAGAACATTAATGCTCCTGTGCTAAAAGAGTAGCCAAATATTTATAAATAAAGTAATATATTTCCTTCTATTACTTTATAGTATGATTTTAATGAAAATTTATAGATAACAAATAGAATTGTAGATGTTAAAGTAATAAAGTATCACTTTTACCAGGATTAACCTCCTGTATATGCAGTAATATTGTATACTTAAGATTATGTATTTAGTTCTTCTATTTTTATTATACAAGTTTTTATTCCTCAAAAAAAATTTTTTTTTCTTCAGTTTAATTTGTGTGAATCTACAGTTATATTTTTAAAATGGT
>NW_021628488.1:0-2436 GCF_900005765.1 Plasmodium relictum
ATATAATCTTTAGCTATATGGGAATAGTACCCAGAATTTACGCAAATATTCCACATAAGATTACTTTTCCTTATCATTTTTTTTTTTTATTAATATAAATTTAGTTATTTTTGGATATAATTAACGTTAATAACTTTAGATAAAAAATAAATTATAAAAATTTTAAAATTCTATGTTAAAATAATAAATGTTAAAATATTTAAGAAAAAAAATTACATTAAAACTTTTTAATTTTCTATCTAAAATATTTACAAAAATATTATGTATTAATATTATTAAAATAGAATCAATGAACAAATTGCTAAAAATATACACATTAAATATATAAGATTAAAAATTGAGTATTTTTTTTAATAACTTCTTTTAAAATAAAAATTTAAAGTATTTCTAATTTCTTATTTGCTTTAAAAAAAAAAAGAAACATATAATTGAAATAATAAAATAATAATAATATTTATAAAATATACAATGTTAATTAAATTTTATTATTATTGTACTTAAGGTAATATATATACGCGTTATTAATTCTAGTAATAACTAAAAAGATAAACAGAAAATAAAAATATAATTACTTTATAATTTAAATCATAAGTATTGTGATAATCATTCTGTAGATTTTTAAGATATATATATTAAATAAATTTTAAAGATCGTATAACTAATGATTCTTTTTATATTATAATAGATATTATTAATTATAGTTTTATTTCTATTAACATATATCATTATTATAATGTACAATATCGTAATATTAATAAATATAAAGAAACAAAATTAAAATTAAAAATTTCTGCATGTATCAATTTTTTTATAAAAAAAATTATTTAATGATGATAAAAATATCATGAAAAAAAAAGAGATAAAATTAAAAAAATATATTAACATAAAAAGAGTGTATACATTTATAACAATTGTTAAAATAGAAGTAATTATATTTTAATAATTATATTCATAAAGAAGATATAAAATATGAAATCCACATTAGGGATGCAATCAATAATAATTTCAATATTGTTTTAATAATAATATAGTGATTTTACGATGTATTAACTTTTTAACTATAGTGAAAAATTATAAATAAATATAAAGTTTAGCACACACATATGTATATTTTTTTAAAAAAAAAATTATAATGTTTCAATAAAAATAAATGGCAGATTAAAAATAATAACTATCATGTATTTATGCATACGACTATAATTAAAAAAGAAATTATAACTAAGATAATAAAATATAATAGTATAAAATAAAATTTAATATTAATAAAGATACCGATTTATTAAATTGATTGTTAAAACATTTTTTAATGAATATGGAATTTTATTAATTTTTAAATTAATATATTTATGCATGCATTAATACATAGTGTTAATATCATGATATAAATGAACACTAAATCATATGAAAAAGTAATAACTTTAAAATACTTTGCTCTAATATATTTATTCTCTACAATATAACAACATAATTTATAAATACACATATACAAAAAAAATTTTAAAAAGTTTTCTTTTTTTTAAATAAAAAAAGTTAAAAATAAAAGTAAATCTCCTTTTCACATTTAAAGCGATTTTTTTAAATAATTTATATCATTTGATCATCCTTCTTCTAAAACATAAAAATACTTAATAAATAAAAATTTAACTTTTTTAAAAAGGAATATTTTAATTTTAAAAAAAAATAAACAGAAAAAATTATAATATGATTACCCCTAGTATTAAGATACAATATAGGTACTATGTTTATTTATTGGTTTATTAATTGCCCGTTTAATGACTTTGCTAGAGTATTAAACAAACAAATTAATAAAGAGCATGTATATTTAACTTCAATTAAATATTATGCATCATAAGAAAACTGTATATATATATACAGTTTTCTTATGATGCATAATATTTAATTGAAGTTAAATTTTACTGCATCTTTTAATAAACCTATTAACAGTTATAAATGAGTTTTTATTTACAAAGAATTAATATCTTCTTTTAATTAAAAACATACAAATAATTTATAACAATTTATTAAGTCAAAATTTTATGATATTCAATGTTATTTCAAAAATATACATTGAATAATACATAAATATTTCTCTTATCTCTTAAGTTTTAATAAGTTAACATTTCTTTCTTTTAATTTTTATTTACACTAAAAATTAAAACATTGGTTAATAAAAGGTATTATTAACCTTTTGTAGCATGTTAAGCTAGTTGCTAGTTGTATACTGATTTATTAATTGCCCGTTTAATGACTTTGCTAGAGTATTAAACAAACAAATTAATAAAGAGCATGTATAAATAAGTATACGTTTATATATATATATTCGTTTTTATTATATATATATATACTGTTTTCTTATGATGCATAATATTTAATTGAAGTTAAATTTTACTGCATCTTTTAATAAACCTATTAACAGTTATAAATGAGTTTTTATTT
>NW_021628489.1:0-2430 GCF_900005765.1 Plasmodium relictum
ATTTAATCTGAGTTAAATTTTTCTGCATCTTTTAATAAACTGGTTAATAAAAGGTATTATTAACCTTTTGTAGCATGCTAAGCTAGTTGCTAGTTGTATACGTACAAGTTAGCCATGCACTGACTCTAGTCCTATATAAAAAAAAAAAAAATAAAGTTATTTTTTTTTTTGTTTGTTTATTTATATATATATACATCTTTGTAATTAAAAAAAAAAAAAAAAAATTAATATTTTTTTTTTTGAAGAGTTTTTTGAATGTTATGTTATGTTATGTTTTAATTTTTAATGTAAATAAAAATTAAAAGAAAGAAATGTTAACTTATTAAAAACTTAAGAGATAAGAGAAATGTTTATGTATTATTCAATGTATATCTTGAAATAACATTGAATATCATAAAATTTTGACTTAATAAATTGTTATAAATTATTTGTATGTTTTTAATTAAAAGAAGATATTAATTCTTTGTAAATAAAAACTCATTTATAACTGTTAATAGGTTTATTAAAAGATGCAGTAAAATTTAACTTCAATTAAATATTATGCATCATAAGAAAACAGTATATATATATATAATAAAAACGAATATATATATATAAACGTATACTTAGTTATACATGCTCTTTATTAATTTGTTTGTTTAATACTCTAGCAAAGTCATTAAACGGGCAATTAATAAATCATAAACCTATTAATTGTTATAAATGAATTTTTAATTACAAAGAATTAGTATCTTCTTTTAATTAAAAACATACAAACAATTTATAACAATTAATAAAGTCAAAACTTTAATTTATTCAATGTTATTTCGAAATATACATTGATTATAACAAAAACATTATAAGTTTTATCTTCAATTTTTATGAGTTAAAATTATATTTATTATTTCTTAAAAATTTCCCCCAAAAAAAAAAAAAAATAATTAAAATTTTTTTTTTATTAGTTTCAGTACATATTAGTTTGTACATACACATACAGTAGACCAGCTTAGTGTACTACAAAAATTATAATATCTTTTGTTAATTAGTCAGTGCATGGGTAACTTGTATATACACGTACAGTAACCTAGCATAGTGTATTGAAAAAGGTTAATAATAGCTTTTATTAACCAATACTCTAGCAAAGTCATTAAACGGCCAATTAATAAATCAAAGATGCAGTAAAATTTAATTCAAATTAAATATTAGGCATCATAAGAAACCATTATATATATAATAAAAACAAGTATATATGTATTTAAAACGTATACTTAGTTATGCATGCTCTTTATTAATTTGTCTGTTTAATACTCTAGCCAAGTCATTAAGCAAGCAATTAATAAATCAATCATTTAATAAACTTTTTTTAAAATTTTTCATTAGTCAATAGCTATAATTTGTATACATAATTATCTTATTTTACTTTATTTTTTAATATAGAACAGAACTAAATGTAATATCCATTTTATTATGTATTAAGTAAGAATATACATATATAACACAAAACATCCATTAAAGAATATTATTATTTCATCATAAAATGTATTTTTTTTATTTGTAACTGGTTTATTAATTGCTTATTCAATGATTTTGTTTGAGTATTGAATAAAAAAATTAATAAATAGTAAGTATTAATATTTAAACTTCTCTAATGATCATTATCACTTTTTAAATACTTAAATAAAAACTTCGATATTTAATTATAGTTCAATTAATTAATTATTCAATTAAAGTAAAATAAAAAAAAATTGTAACTATAATAATATCTTATATTTACAAAAGATTATACTTTTAATGAAATATTTTCTTTTTTTAATATTTCATTGTACTCCCATTAAATATATTGCGCGCTAGAAGTAACTCAATACTTCCATAACAGTCACATTTTAACAACATGAAAAGGTCACTAAGCATTTTTTTACATAAAAAATATATAAATTAAAATCTATCAAAAAGAAAAAATTTTATATCTTCAATCATAAAAAAAAATAAAAAAGATATAAAAATTATTCTCAACATGAGATATGTAAAGATATATTTTCTCTCTATATGCCTATATATAATTCAGTACACCACTAAATAATGATCTAGTAAAAGCACAACTGCATGCAATATATAAGAAAGCTAATTTATTCAATGTTATTTCAAAAATACACATTGAATATAACATAAACATTATACTTTTTCATTCTTAAGTTTTTATAAGTAAAAGTTAATTCTTTATTTAATTCGAAAACAAAACGTCAACCAACAATCCCCCTGATTTATTAATTGCCCGTTTAATGACTTTGCTAGAGTATTAAACAAACAAATTAATAAAGAGCATGTATAACTAAGTATACGTTTATATATATATATTCGTTTTTATTATATATATATATACAGTTTTCTTATGATGCTGGTTAATAAAAGGTATTATTAACCTTTTGTAGCATGCTAAGCTAGTTGCTAGTT
>NW_021628490.1:0-16488 GCF_900005765.1 Plasmodium relictum
TTTATATTTTTTTTTTTTTTTTTTTTTTTTTTTTCTTTTGTAGGACTAGCGTCAGTGCATGACTAACTTGTACGTATACAACTAGCAACTAACTTAGCATGCTACAAAAGGTTAATAATACCTTTTATTAACCATGTATGTACAAGTTAGCCATGCACTGACTCTAGTTAAAAAAAAAAATATATATATATAAAGTTATTTTTTTTTGTTTGTTTATTTTTTATTTATATACATCTTTTTAATTAAAAAAAAAAAAAATTAAATTAGTTTATTTCTTTTTTTTTTTTGGTTGTTGACGCTTGTTTTTCTAATTAAGTAAAGAATTAATTTTTACCTATAACAAACTTAAGATATAAAAAGAATAATGTTTATGTTATATTCAATGTATATTTTTGAAATAACATTGAATAATTTAAAGTTTTGACTTTATTAATTGTTATAATTTGTCTGTATGTTTTTTAATTAAAAGAATAACTAATATTTTGTAAATAAAAACTCATTTATAACAATTAATAAGTCTATTAAAAGAGAAAATAAAATTTAACTCAGTTATAAATGCCTTCATTAATTTGTTTGTTTAATACTCTAGCAAAGTCATTAAGTAGCCAATTAATAAATCAAGTAGCAATTGACTTTTACTCACGTTTTATATTAACAAATGTGACAGATAAAGCTCCTGTATCTAAGGATGCAATAAATATTATAAGAAATACATGGGCCCCAATATTTGGATGCCCCAGAAGTATTTTAAAAAATCGAAGTTCTATATATGAGTCAAGAAATTAAGGATTATATTATTAATGAATTACAGAAAATTTTATCATACTAATGCGTATTATCCACAAGGGAACGGTATAAATGAAAGTTCTTATAAAAGCCTCTACTATATACTTGAAACGTTATATAAAAAAGAAGATTTTCCTTTTGAACAAATAATTAGAAACACTGTTTTAATATATAATAACACCCCTCATGGTGTTATTGGAGAAACGCCTTGCTTTTATGTATACGGAACATATTTTATACGTCCAAGTTTTTCAAAAATAACACCAGAAACAACTAGGAAAATGAGAATTATTTATTTAAACAATCGATGGAAAAACTCGAAAATTTAATTAAAATAAAGGAAAAACCTTTAATTAAGAATAAAGAGATTGGAGTGGGAGATATTATATATTATGAATTATTCGAATATGAGAGAAATCAAGTGAAATATCATAGTGGAAATGGACAATATAAACCACATTGATCATTCCCTCACAGAGTGACAGACATCAAAAGTGGAAATATAAAAACCATACCCATTTACTATAGAGGCAAAGAAAGACAAATTTCTTTGTCAAAGATAAAACTATTAAATAATAAAACTAATGAAATATATGAAAAACAAATGAGAAATTTAATACAAGTAATTGACCATCTGATTAATAAAATTTGTTATTAACCTTTTGTAGTACACTAAACTAGTTTACTACTTGTGTACATACAAGTTAGCCACGCACTGACGCTAGTTAATAAAAAAAAAAAAAAAATAAAGTTATTTTTTTTTGTTTGTTCATTTTTATTTATATACATCTTTGTAATTTAAAAAAAAAAAATATTAAATATATTTTTTTTTGTGTTTTAAAAATTAAATAAGAAATGTTAACTTATTAAAACTTAAGAGATAAAAAAAATGTTTATGTATTATTCAATGTATATTTTGAAATAACATTGAATATAATAAAATTTTGACTTTATTAATTATTATAGTTTGTCTGTATGTTTTTAATTAAAAGAATAAGTAATTCTTTGTGAATAAAAACTCATTTATAACAATTAAAAACTATATATATATATAATAAAAACTAATATATATATATATATATAAACGTATATTTAGTTATGCATGCTCTTTATTAATTTGTTTGTTTAATACTCTAGCAAAGTCATTAAACGGGAAATTAATAAATCAATATTACAAATATATTAAAACCAAAAGATTATTTCGACATTTGTGATATAAATTACTTTTCATAATTAGAGGATTTGAGTAATAAGGATAGATAAATTGATAAAGAAATACAAAAGGGGTTAGAAGTCAAAGAGAGCAAAATATAAGTAATATCATTACTTCCCCTAAGTGGTGGAATATGGTTAATAAAATATGTCATTAACCTTTTATAGTACATTAAGTTAGTTTACTAGTCGTGTATGTATAAATTAGCCTTGCGCTAACGCTAGTTAAAAAAAAAAAATAACTTTATATTTTTTTTTTTTTTTTGTTTATTTTATGGTATATGCATCTTTGTAATTAAAAAAAAAAATAAATAAAATTATTTTTTTTTTTTTTGTCTGTTAACATTTTTTTTAAAAATTAAAAAAGAGAATTAATTTTTAGTTACATGAAAAACTATGAACAAAGAAAGTATAATGTTCATGTTATATTCAATATTATATTTTTAAAATAACATTGAATAAATTAGAGTTTTTGACTTTTGTTAGTTGTTATAAATTGTATGTATGGTTTTAATTAAAAGAATAAACTGATTCTTTGTAAATAAAAATTAATTTATAACAATTTAACATATTTATTAAAAGATTCAGTAAAATTTAAATCAAATTAAATATTATGCATCATAAGAAACCATTATATATATAATAAAAACAAGTATATATATATTTTAAACGTATATTTATTTATACATGCTCTTTATTAATTTATTCGTTTAATATTCTAGCAAAGTTATTAAGCAGGCAAATTAACAAATCATACGTATAACAAGATTTTATATATAAAGATAGACATACAAAGATGCGCATCTAAAGATATGCTTAGAAAGATATAAATAATAAAATAATTATAATAAAATGTATGTATTCATTTTTTTTTAAGAATTCTTTTTTCTTTTGATATATAGTTAAAAAAAAAGTGAATATTAAGTAGTTTTTTTTGCTATCTTTTATATGTGAATGATT
Source organism: Plasmodium relictum (assembly GCF_900005765.1). Classification (NCBI taxonomy): domain Eukaryota; phylum Apicomplexa; class Aconoidasida; order Haemosporida; family Plasmodiidae; genus Plasmodium; species Plasmodium relictum. The sequence goes on from NW_021628490.1 coordinate 2,959, forward strand.
GAAATTTAAAAATAAGGGATAATATTTTGTGGCAATAATTACTGAAAGATGTGATTAAAATAAAATAACATAGAAAATAATTTTTTTTGTTTTATGCCATAAATAATTATATAAAGAGTATATAATTATCTAATTATCTTCGTAATAAATAATTTTAGTAGAAATTACTCTATATACTGTTTATTAATTTAACTGCTTAAAATACTGTAAAAGTATTCAAACGGTCAATTAATAAACCACATATATAGAAATACAAAATAATCAGTATTCGTTTCCCCATTGTTATTATAAAATTAAAAAATTTCATAATAATATGGTATTATTATAATTTTTCTAGTATTATATTTATTTTTATTATTATTTCTATAAAACATGTTCCTTATTTACACTATAAACAGGGATACATTCAAAAAAATTTATATTGTATTTTTGTTTTCAAGTATTATTAAATTTTAACTAATCATATATTTATATGAATATGAAAATAAAAATTAATTATTCTTTTTTTAAAATTCATTCAATATTATTAATTGTATAATTTTCATCATCATTTATATTATTATAATTTATACTACAATATCTCTACTTTTAGTTTTATGTATCTTTATTTATTTATGTAAATATAGTTATTTGTTGTGTCATTACAAAATCTATTCATTACTTTCTCATTACAAAAGTTTAATTATCATGTCATAGCACTATTATAGCTTGATAAAAATAAAATATTTAATAAGTCTATACCATCATTAATTTTACATAATGTTATTTTTATTTTATCATTATTTTTGAATATGAAATAATTCACAATTATCATTAATTCTTTAATAGTCATAATTATTTATATTTCCATTGCCAGTAATCCTTATTTCTATTTTCATTTTTTTTTTTTGCATCGTTATTTTTCATTAAAATGTTTTATATTTATAATACATTTTTTTTCTTAATTTTCATATTTTTTATTCTTATTTATTTTTTTTTTTTTTTTTCCTCCATTTTTATTTCATAGTTATCATTTTAATCCCGATAATTATATTCATTATCATATATTTATGAAGAAATTTTTTCATATAAATTTAATTATCTATTTAAATTTTCTTTTTGTTATGAAATTATTTTGTGTACGAATATGTTTTTATATTGATAATAATTTATTACTTTATTTATCATTAAAATAAAATTATTCTTAGCATTTTAAAGAATAAAAAAATTATCATAATTTATTATATTTCTATTTTTATTTTAATTTTATATAAAGAAAAATTTTATCTTTCATCATAAAATTTTAATATATGTAAAATTAATTTAATTACTTCTATATTGGTTAAAGTACATATTAACATGCATGTGTTCCGAACATAGCTACAAGCTCATTGAGATGCTTCAAAAAAATGAAAATTAAAAATTTATAAAAAAATGAATTTTTTTGATGTATATATATCTATCTGTTTTTTTTATTCTATCTTTACATAATTATTCTATCAATTTTTATGAAAAAATGTTATAAAATTTTGAATAAGTGTAAATATTATAGATAAAAATATACATAATAAAAATTTTGAATAATCAAAAAGGGGTAAGTATTGAAAAAAAAAAAAGATATTACTAAAATAAATAACATTTGAATGTGTAATGAAATATTAAAGAGAAATTATTTCATTAATTATATTATTTTTTTGTTTATATAAGATGCTTATAAGTTGTATGTAATTTACATTTGAATTTTTATACATTTAAAAATAATTAAACATTTAATTAACTTAAAATTCAACTTCTCATAGTATATGCAATAAAACTCAATTAAAATTACTACATATTTACCCACACTCTCTTTATTAATGTATTTGTTCAATTATCTAGAAAACTTATTGAACTATTAGATTAATAAACCTACATGCAAATTCTTCATATTAATGGTATAATATTTTTTACAATAACTAAAATAAGTTATCTCTGCGTTATCTTCATTAATTTATTTGTTTAATACCCTAGAAAAAGTGTTGAACGAGTAATTAATAAATCACATACACGTATTATTACACCTATATTAAAAAAATATGATATTTGAGAGATAAGTAATATTTTTTATTTATCAAGTTTAAAAAAAAAATTCAAAAAATAAACATTTACTCAATTTTTTTTTTTTTTTAATGTTAAACTATAAATTCCATAAAATTAATTTTAAAACATTAATTAATATTAATTTAGCTTTCTAATGATTCATGTTAGCTAAATATATCGAAGTCATGTTTCATTTAAAAAAAAAAAATTAAGATAACATTTTATAATAAGAAATGTTTCATATCGAACTAAAATTATTTTAACAGCTCATATAATAAAAAAAAAATATAAAATAAAATCATAATAATTAAAATTAAAGTTTAACTAAAAAAACAATATGTTTATACATATTTTTTGCTGTAATTTTCTTTTAAAATATTAGAAATCAATTTTACTTGAAAATAGATACAATGCCATATTTTATAGATAAATATAAGAATAACTTCATATTAAACCCTTTTTTATTTAGAATATAAAAAATAAATATGAATGAATATCCTTCCGAAGAAACTCGTTTTAGTAACTCTTTTAAAATAACTACATCAGAAACATTTAAAATTACTATAATATTACTTACTATATTTATTATTATAATTTATTGTGTTTTTTTAGTATACTGCTGGATAAAATTGGTAAAATGAAATCATTTCAAAATGTGCATACCATTACTTTTTTTATCACACATTTGAGTGAAAAGTTCTATGATGTAAAAAAAATTTCCTTACAATTATTTTTGATTTTTTATAGAACCAAGTGGTAAGAATATTTAATCACATAGAAACTACGTCAATAGATTCAGGATACGTAGAAAATCAAGAGGAAGAGCAACAAGTATAAGATAGTATCATATAGGAAAAACATTAAAATTTATTTCAAAAAATGTAATGTTTCACATTTTTTTATATATATAAACACAGTATATTACATTATAGATGTTTTCTATAAATCATTGTTCAATTTTGATTATTTTAGATATATCTTTTCTATATAATTTTTTAAAAAAATATTAATTTTTGTTATACTACCTTATATACTATCAATTTCTATAAATTAAATATATATATTTAATTTACATATAGATTTTTTTTTTATGTTTATGCAAATATTTTATTATTATTTTTTTTTAAAAAATAAAAAGGATGATTTTTTTAAGGAAATTACATAAAATAAAAATATTAATACATATAATTTTTATTTATAATATTGCATTCTTATAAACATAAAATATTTATTATTTGTTATATTAAGTGTTAAACACCTATATATTATAAATAGAAAACAAAATAAAAATTTTAATTCTTAATTTATCATAAAAGTACTAGTTACATTAATAGTAAATAAATGGTACTATCGACTTACTTTTTAGTTATATTAGGAAGAAATATAAAATGTAATTTTAATTGTACATGTAAGTTATGCAAGAAAAATACGCATGTTAAAATTCGTATACTATAGCATAGGAATCTAAGAATACATACACTAAAAGTACGTACAATACCTTACATATTTTAATACTTAAACTAAATAAATAAAAAATATATATTTATTTCTTCTAGTTTTCGCTAATAAAAAAATTATTATTGACCTTTTTAAAAATAAAATGAGTTACTAGTCAGGAAAGTATAAGTCAGCAACGCACTGATGCTAGTTAAAAATAAAAAAATATACATAAAGCCATTTTTTTTGTTTATTTGATTAATAAAAGCTATTATTAACCTTTTTCAGTGCACTATGCTAGGTTACTGTACGTGTATATACAAGTTACCCATGTACTGACTGGTTAATAAAAGATATTATAATTTTTGTAGTACACTAAGCTAGTTTACTGTACGTGTATGTACAAACTAATATGTACTGGCACTAATAAAAAAAAAAAATATATATATATTTTTTTTGTTTGTTTATTTTTTTTTTTTGTGGAGGAAATTTTTAAGAAATAAGATAGATAATTTAAGCTCATAAAAATTGAAGATAAAACTTTTAATGTTTTTGTTAAAGCAATGTATATTTCGAAATAACATTGAATAAATTAATAAGTTTATTAAAAGATGCAATAAAATTTAACTCAATTAAATTTTATGCATCATAAAAAAAACTATATATATATATATACGTATATTTAGTTATACATGCTCTTTATTAATTTGTTTGTTTAATACTCTAGTAAAATTATTAAACGGCCAATTAATAAATCACTATTTTATTTTATTTATATACATCTTTGTAATTAAAAAAAAAAATTAAAAATTTTTTTTTTATTTGTAAGTTAATGTTTTGTTCAAATTAAAAAGAGAATTAATTTTTACTTACATAAAAACTCAATATATGAAAAAGTATAATGTTTATGTTGTATTCAATATATATATATATATTGAAATAACATTGAATAAATCAAATTTTTAAATTTTGTTATTTATTATAAATTATGTGTGTGTTTTTAATGAAAATAATATACTACTTCTTGTAAATAAAAACACATATATAAAAGTAAACATATATCTGTTAAATAATACAGAATAATTTAATGTATAATATAAATATTATACATTATAAAATGTCAATATATATATAATAAAAATAAGTATATTTATATGTATAAACGTATATTTAGTTATATCTGCTCTTTATTAATTTGTTTGTTCAATACTCTAGCAAAATCTTTGAGTAGGCAATTAATAAATCAAGTATATACATACTAAAAAAAATTATTTAAATGTATGTATACATGAATGATAGTATTTTTTATTTTTTTTTAATTTTTTTTTTTTTTGTAAAAGACTTTTTGCGTAATTCATATTATATGTTATATAGTAAAAATACGTGACGCTGTTCATAATAATAATTATGCAATGTATATCTTAACTCAAATAAGAAATAAATAATAAAGTTCATATTAAGTATAATTTATATATCCAATAAATAAATAATTTGACAACAATTACAAGATATTAGAACCCTATGCAAACAAAACCCCATTGGATTAGTGGTTTATTAATTTCCTGTTTAATAACTTTGCTAGAGTATTGAACAAACAAATTAATAAAAAGCATGTGTATCTAAATATATGGATTTTTATTTATATATACTTATTTTATTATATATATAATGACTTTTTATAATGTATAATATTTATATTATACATTAAATTATTGTATATTTCTTAACATATATATGTTTACATTTTAAAATGAGTTTTTATTTACAAAGAATAAGTACATTCTTTTAATTAAAAACACACACATTAAATTTATAACAAATAACAAAAATTAAGTTTTAGTTCATTTAATGTAATTTCGAAATATATGCATTGAATATAACATAAACATTATACTTTTTCATTTAACTAAAAAAATTAATTCTCTTTTTAATTAAAAAAAAAGTTAACCAACAAAAAAAAAATAATTTAATTTTTTTTTTTTAATTACAAAGATGTATATACAATAAAATAAACCAATAAAAAAAGGAACTTTATATATTTTTTTTTTTTTAACTAGAGCCAGTGCATGACCGACTTTTATTTTCCTGACTGGTAGCTCATTTTATTTTACAAAAGGTTAATAACAATTTTTTTATTAACCAATTAGAAAATTAAATGATAGACAATAATGAATATTGGAATGGATGTGTTTATCGAGATATTATCTCTTTAAAAATCTTATATACTTAGAACAAATGATGACTCAGAGAATGATAAAGTCACAATACCTGTAAGGTTACCAAAATTTAAGGATGGATCATTTGAAGAATTTTCAAATGGTTTGATTATTTGGGGAATAAGGTGAAAATAGAAAGATTAACAAAGGTTACCTATATGATATTAGAACCCATGTTACCAAAATATTATTTAGAATGGATAATTTAGTTATGATATAATTACTATGTTAAAGCTGAAGATTAAATTATTAGGATGATTGTCTAAAAATGCGGATGAACATATAGAGCAGATGAGGAAAATGTTTAATGTTTAATGATAACGCAGAATATTAGAACCTATGAATTTATTGATCACATATTGTAAAGTATATGTTTATATTTTGGAGAATCTAATATATATAATGTTTATTTATGGAATTTTTTCAGGCTATGAATTCCATATAACTATTTAACAAAATTACCTATTAATATACTGGTTAATAAAAAATGTTATAAACTTTTGTAATATAGAATTAGCTTACTGGTTAATAAAATAAAAGTCAACCATGTACTGATGCTAGTTAAAATATGTATATATATAGCTATATTTTTTTTGTTTATTTTATTTTTATACATTTCTGTAATTTTAAAAAAAAAAATAAAATTTTTTTAATTTTTTTTTTGGGAAGTTGACGTTTTGGGTTAAAAGATAAAAATTAATGTATAAAAAGTATAATTTTTATGTTATATTCGATTTGTATATTTTGAAATAACATTGAATGACTTAGAGTTTAATTAAGTTATTTGTTAAAACTTAATTATGTGCGTATTTTCTTAATTAAAAGAATATACTTATTCTTTGCAAATAGGAATACATTTGTAAAAGTAAAATATGCCAGTTAGGCAATATATAATTGCTTGATTCAAATTAAATATTATACATTGTGAATATTATTATATATAATAAAAATAAGTATATATATTAAAAATCTGTACATTTATTTATACATCCTCTTTATTAATTTATTTGCTTAATACCTTATCAAAGTCATTAAGTAGGCAATTAATAAATCATATACCTAAAAAAAAGGCATTCATGGATAATATATCCTTGTGATTTATTAATTTCCCTCTTAATGACTTTGTTAGAGTATTAAACAAACAAATTAATAAAGAGAATGCATAAATAAATATACGTTTTTAAATATATATATAATTGTTTTATTATATATATATTGTTTTATTATGATGAATAGTATTTAATTTGAATTAAATTTTACTGCATCTTTTAATAGACCTATTAATTGTTATAAATAAGTTTTTATTTACAAAGAATTAGTTATTATTTTAATTAAAAACATACAAATAAATTATAACAATTAATAAAGTCAAAATTGTAATTTATTCAATGTTATTTCAAACATATACATTGAATATTATATAAATATTATTCGTATATTTATATCTTAAATTTTTAAGAGTATAAGTTAATTCTTTATTTAACTTGAAGAAAACAAAAACAAACAAACGACAAATACCCAAAAAAAAAAATTTATATTTTTTTTTTCTTTTATTAGTGTCAGTTCATGACTCATTTGTACATACACGACCAGTAACCTAGCTTAGTGTACTACAAAAAGTTAATAACATCTTTTGTTAACCGTTTTGATCATGGCATTACATAAAATATGAAAATAGAAAATAATTATCAATACTTAGGAATATGTACTGATAATAGAGAAAATAATGAAAAATTTAGAAGAGGGGTAAATAAATTCTCTAATAAATCTTAACACTGAAAAAAAGGGTTATTTAAAGAAATATTACATATATCTCAAGAAAATATTTGATAATTGTAATATTTTGGATCATTTAGCTTTTTTATATGGAAATAAAATCTTAAGGAATAAAGAAGATGATATCAAAAGTACAACAAGTTACTATATTAGCTTCAAGATATTCAATAACGAAAATAACCCTTAGAAAATTCGTTAAATATGTAACTATATTGTTCAATAGTTGAGGCATATGAATAAACAAAAAGACAAAACTAGAGAAGATATTAAAATAGTAAACTAAAAGAAATTGATAAAAAATTTGTCAAGAAAGGAAATAGAATTAATAATATACATACAAAATTAAAGAATTAAAAGAGGAACAGGAACTTAAATAAGTAAAAGAAATTGAGAAAAGTTAATTATCTGTTAATAAAATGCAAGGTTTTGAAAATATTAAAGAGGATTATACAAACTTTAAGCAAATAATTGAAATAAATAGAAAGTACATATCTTACTAGACATATGATCAATGAATAAGTTCATATCCCTTAACTAGTGTGTAATTTTAAGTTTTTCTTCGATAAAACTAAATTATTTGTACGTGATTAATTAAAAATTATTAACCAATTAGTAAGATCAAATTTTATTTTTCCTTACCTAATATATTTCATGCAAAATCTAAAATATTAGCACCGTGGCCAACTTAGGTATCCAATAAAAGTTTTTTTTAAGACACATCTCAGTTATAATAGTATTAATTTTTTTTATTTTTTTAGAAAAAAAAAAATTTTTTTTTTTTGGGAGAGGAATCAATGAGAAAAGAATGGTAAATGGATTGCGTTAATTAAATTTAACTTATTATAGATTTTAGTTTTTTAAAAGTGATTTAATTAATTTTGTATTATATAGAAATTTTAATATAAAATTATAAAGGAGTCCTAAATTTTGCTCTTTATTAACTTGGATATCCATCATTTTTATTAAAGTCGTTGAATAACCAATTAATAAATCAACGTGAGAGATTAATTGTATACTATATCCATTTCTGCAAAAAAATTAGGTATAGAGCATAAGACAATATTTTCTATATTAAATACAAATAAACCACATATACCAATTGGTAGTGTTGTTATTAACCAATTATAATATTCTATTATGAAAAATAACAAAAATTATACATATATTATGGAAGTTAAATCAGAAAAAGAACAAAATATAAAAAATTCTAATTAAGCAATTATTCAGAATTTTATTCATAGAGACGATTTAACACGTCAAAAAGACTAAGATGAACTAAGAAATTTTCTAGAATATTATTCAGCTCTGTAAGGAAATGCAACGAAAGAAGTATCAAGTAACTGTAATGCTTCTGTTAAATTACAAGAAAAAACATGTAGATATAATCCCAGACCTTTGAGTGAGAAAATGCCAACCAAAGTATATAAAAAGATTGATTAAATAGTAAATACTGATATCATACGTAGAACTAGTAATGTATATTGGATTCATCTATTGTATTAGTTCTGAAAAAGGATGATCAATGGAAAATTACAATAGATCATCGATATTTTATTTATTAATTGGTTGTTCAATGACTTTGCTAGAGAATTGAACAAAAAATTAGTGAAGAGCATATAGAAATGTCTCTACTTATTTTATTTATTGCAAAAATATGTTTACGTATTTCTAATACGTAAGTTTTATTCATATAATTTACTTAACTGAGCAATTATTGTGTCAGAGGCATTTTTTTACATAAGTAAAAATATACCTTTATTTTTTTATCAAAAATTTAAATTCTCATTAAAATTATAGATTACGTAAAAGTAATTTAATTAAAATAAAAAAAAAAATTAATTATAGTTATTAACAATATTTCGAAAATACATAAAAATTAAATATAAATAAAAGCAAAATCCTTTTAATTTTTCTTTTTAATTTCAAACTCTATTTTTTTATTTTAAAAATTAATTCTATTTGAGATCCAAAATTTTGCAAAATATTTCATTGTATCAAAAATATAAAAATAAATATTTTTTTTATTTTTTAATGAATAAAAATAAATTTAATAAAATGAACATACACGAACAAAAAAAGAAAAATAGTAAAAATTGTTTTTCTTTTTTTTTAAAACTAGTATATATAACTCTATTTTTCATATGTAAAATGAACTATTATATTATAAAAGGTTAATAATCTCTTTTATTGAGCAATATTTGAATAATATGTATTAAATGATTTACATGTTTTATTACATATTAAATATATATTTCAAACAACTTATGGTACTAAATACTTTTCAAAGATAAATCTTAATAATATATTTTTCAGAATTATAAGAAAATAATAATCAATATACTGGTTTTATAATACCCAAGCGTGGAGCATTTTTATTTAACGTATCGTTATTGAGATCAAAAATCAATTCTACACAATTTCAAAGAATAATGGAAAATATTTTAATATAAATAATTCGAGAACATTTGCGTAGTTATATATATTGATGGCATTGTCATTTTGACGAAAACCTTAATTAAGAATATTAAAGTGTTAGATAAAGTAATTAAATTTTTTATCTATAATAATTTAGGAATAAATGCAGATAAATATAAATTTTTTAAAAAATCTATATCTTATTTAAAACAAATAATATATCACAAAGAAATTAAACATACATTAGATAAAATAATACCCACTATTGAAGCATAGATACATAAATATAAGAAGTAATTAAGATAATTTTTAGGAACTTCTAATTATTATATAAATTACATAAATAACCTTTTAGAACGCAATTCCAAACTAGTTTCATTGTTGAGCAAAAAGAAAAAACTTATTTGATGTGAAGAACATTCCCAGGTGTTTGAGCAAATAAAAGAGAAAATCATCGAAATAACTCATTTATCATTTTCTAAACCTATAAATCCTTATAGAATTTATGTTGATTCATCATATTATTCTATAGGAGCTGTACTAACTCAAATAAATGATAGTTCTCAGAAAATATTTATTCATTATACATAAAAAAAATTGAATTATGTTCAAAGAATTTGGGGTGGAATAAGAAAAAAATTATTTTCAATAGTTATAGTTTGTGAAATATTCGATTAATACATTAAATTATCTAAAACTTTAATTAAAAAATATTGTAAAGGTATTGTAGAAATAAATCTATTAAAAATAGAAAATTATATAAATTGAAGTTTATATTATCTGAATTTAATTTAAAATATGAGTATATTGACGGAGTTCTATAGACTATAATGATTTTATTACTATATCAATAGATGATCAATAAATAGTATTAATACCCTATTTTAGAGAATACTAATGGTCAATAAATGATATTATCTATTCATTCGATACAATGTAAACTAATGAATGATATTATGTAACCATTTCATACAGCATTTAAAAAAAACATCAAATAAATAATTTATTTTACGCATGTAATCTATATTATCTATAAAATATTTTATTTAATGCTAATTTTTTTTAAAAAAAAATATTCATGAATCATTTTTATAGTTTTTTTCTTACTTTTGTAAATAATTTAAATTTCAAAAATAAATTTATTTTTTGAATAAGAATTGTTAATGCATTTGAATTATTAAAATTTTTAAATGAGTAAAAGTAATTTTCCATAAATGACAGTGTAAATCTTGATCAAAATCAAATATATATAAAAAAATAAAATTTATTAATTTTATTAAATATAATTAATTAAAAAAAATATATATAATTGTATTAAGTTTATTATAAATAAAATTAGTAAAGATTACCATATATTCTCTTTATTAATTTGACTTTAAAATACCTTGAAAGTATTCCAAATTTCATTTAATAAATCATAAGACAAAGTATAAACTGAAAATATAATTATGTTGCAAGGCGTTTAAAAAAATATGTTCACTACAGATATTACTATAAAAAGATATGTTTATTAAGCTATATATTAAAATGAAAATAATTTTTTTTTGTTTATTTTTCATAATTGTAAATTAAAATAATATTTTTTTTTTAGTAATTTTTAATTTTTTTTTGATGAATAAATTTGAATGTTAAAACTTTTATTAACTTAAACTTTATTAATTATAATTTATTAATTGTTATCATTTAATAAATATTATATTTTAAAACTATGAATTTTTTTATTTATTATAGATCTCTATAAGCTAAATTATACCTCAAATTTTTATAAAGCATATTATAAAAATTTATATATATTATTTTTATTATATGTTCTTCCCCAATTTAATTATTCATTATTGTATTCAATTTATTGAATATTATTTAATATATTATCTTTATATAGAAAACATAGAAGGAAAAAATATCTACAATAGTTTAATGTTTCATATAATCTTTATAAATAAAATGTGATATAGAAAATATAACCTTAGGATTATATATTAAACTTATTTTTTGATTAGATTTGACCACATTAATTACTCATGTGTATTTCTTATGCAATCTTTTTAATTTTCTATTTTTATTTCTCTCAATATATATTTCTTTATATATTTCTATATATTTCATTGCTATATATATATGCTACTTATTTAGTTACATAAGTATATATATACTTATACATTATGAAAATAATTAATTTATATTAGTTATATTGTTGAAGTAAATAAATTTACATTATACAAATACTTAACATAATTATATATATATATATATATATATTATGTGATTTTTTCATATATTTATCTTAATTTAAAAAAATATGTTTGTTTTAATTTATGTTTTTTATATATATAATCTGTGAATACTTTCTTAAAATACTTATAAGGTGAAAATTATTATTAAAGTTTTGTTTATTTTATATTATTTAAATAATATATGTTATTTACCTATAAATTAATTCTATACAACATTATAATTTATGATATAATTTATGATGTTTTTCATATTTCATTAATTTATGTATATATGAGTTATGTTTATAAAATATATGAGTAAAAAGGGTTTTTAGCTATATAATTTTTTAGGTATTTTATATTTTTCAAGATTATTGATGAATTTTTTTTTTATATGAATGTAGGCTTCAGATGACTAAGTTTTAATTGAATAAATTTTATAAATAAATGATGAATATCTTTTATTTTATATCAGTTTTTTTTTTTTTTTTTGCGAAACTTATCCAAAGCAAAAAAAATTTAATGAAGGCTTTATTATACTTTAGTACATTTAACATGAGTTTAACAAAAAATGCCACTGAAACGATTTGTTCATTTATTATATTTATTAACTTTCTCATTTTGTTGTAAATAAAAATTAAATCTAAGTAAATTAAAAGAATTATTTTTTTTTTAATTTTTTTTACATAGTATTTTTTTTTTCAAAAGTTTTCTATTAAAAATATGATAAAGATAAAATAAAGATACGATTGTGAACTTCTATTTTTTATTAATTAAAACTTTTATATTATTTTCCTTATATAAAAATAAATTTTTCAACAAAAACGTATGATTAATTGTATATCTTTTACAATTATAAATTTTTTTTTAATGAAATATATTATATATATCATTAAATTTAAAGAAAAAAAAAATAAAATGTATGAGATTTGTGTTTTTATAAATTTTAGCAGAAATATATTACATAAAAGAATTAAAATTTTGGAAAAAAAACATAAAATTTGCATAAACTTTCTTAAATTTTGAATAGCGCTTATATAGATACAATAAAATATTATGGAGAAAAATTCCTTACAATATTGCATACAAAAAAAAAAAAAAAAAAAAAAATAAGGTAAAAAATTTATCCATAATACAAGAAAAAAAAAATAGGTAACCAATATGCTATTTTTTTTGCATATAGTATTAAAATGAGTTTATATATATATTGGCTGGGATGCTATGGCGCGGTCCTGTAATCCTAGTGTAGTAGGGAAGCCAGTCCCTCCAATGACAACATGCCTAAGTTGCGGGATGTGCAATCAGGGTGCCGAGGAGGGATAAGGGGACCGGGATGGACGAAGAATGCTTCTAGTAAGCAATACTCGAGTATGGACGATATACCCTTGACACGTACTGTTTCTCGAAATGTTCTG
>NW_021628491.1:0-2411 GCF_900005765.1 Plasmodium relictum
TTTTGAAAGAAATGTTATGTTATAATATGTTTTAATTTTTAGTGTAAATAAAAATTAAAAGAATGAATGTTATGTTATGTTATGTTATGTTTTAATTTTTAGTGTAAATAAAAATTAAAAGAAAGAAATGTTAACTTATTAAAAACTAAAGAGATAAAAGAAATATTTATGTATTATTCAATGTATATTTTTGAAATAACATTGAATATCATAAAATTTTGACTTAATAAATTGTTATAAATTATTTATATGTTTTTAATTAAAAGAAGATATTAATTCTTTGTAAATAAAAACTCATTTATAACTGTTAATAAGTTTATTAAAAGATGCAGTAAAATTTAACTCAGATTAAATATTATGCATCATAAGAAAACTATATATATATATAAAAACTAATATATATATAAACGTTTACTTAGTTATACATGCTCTTTATTAATTTGTTTGTTTAATACTCTAGCAAAGTCATTAAACGGGCAATTAATAAATCATTTTGTTAAAATAAGTGAATATTCTCTTTTAAATTATAATTATGTAAAGTAATTTAATAATAACAAAAGAAAAAATTTAATTTAATGTTATTTAAATGTCTTTAAAAACATAAAAGTTAAAAAAAAAAAATATACTTTTTATTTATATTAAAATAAAAAGTTTAATAATACTTTTTTTCAAAATTTAATTAAATCCTTTATCCAACAAAATTCATAAAATTTCATAACAAAAAAGAAAAAAATGATTTATATTTTTTTTTTTTAAATACTTCAAAAACAAATAAAAAAAATAATTATGCATTTTTTTATGACATCAGTATACGAATAATATACATTTTCCTGATTGAATAGATGACTTTTATTACTATAAAGGTTTAATAAAATTTTTTATTAATCAATTAAATATTTTTTAACAAAAAAAAAGAATCTTTCGCGTTCCTATAAATATACTGATATGTTATAATTAATTTTTTAAGGATATATTTTACATTATTTGATTGATATTTTTCCTTTATTTTTTTATTAGAATACTTTTTCATTGCTTTTCTAATTGGGAATTCTTATTAATAATATAAAAATAAAAAGAAATAAATATATTGTGCATGGTTTATAATCATCAATATTTGGATCATTTAAAATACTTCAAAATTTGAAGTTATATGTATAGTATTTATAAAACATTAAATTTGTTCCTTTTTAATTTTTTATTAATTTATTCTTTTATAAACAATAAGTTTAATTTGAAAAGAAAAAAATTCATAATTGTATATTATTATTAGGTATTTTTTCTTTATTCTAGAATTGGTTTATTAATTTCCTGTTTAATAACTTTACTAGAGTATTGGTTAATAAAAGATGTTATTAATCTTTTATAGGACATTAAGTTAATTTACTAGTCGTTTATATACAAGTTAGCCATGCAATGATACTAGTTAAAAAAAAAAAAAATATATATATAAAGTTACTTTTTTTTGTTTTGCTTAATTTTATTTATATATATCTTTGTAATTAAAAAAAAAAAAGTTAAAATTATTTTTTTTTTTTGGAATTGTCGGTTGACGTTTGTTCGAATTAAAAAGAGAATTAATTCTTGTTACATGAAAAACTTAAGTAAACAAAAAGTATAATGCTTATGTTATATATGTTATATTCAATGCATATTTTTGAAATAATATTGAATAAATTAGAGTTTTAATTTTGTTAATTGTTATAAATGTTGTGTGTGTTTTTAATTAAAAGAATAAACTGATTCTTAGTAAATAAAAACTCCTTTATAACAGTTTAGCATGTCTATTAAAGGATACAATAAAATTTAAATAAAATTAAATGTTATGCATCATAGGAAACCATTATACATATAATAAAACAAGTATATATATATTTAAAAACGTATATTTATTTGTACATGCTCTTTATTAATTTATTTGTTTAATACTCTAGCAAAGTCATTAAATAGGTAATTGATAAATCAATAATATAGGAAAATAGAAGTCAGTCATTCATTGAAACTAGTTATAAAAAAAAAATATAATAATTTAATTTTTTTTTTTTAATTACCAATATATGTATAAATAAAATAAACAAAAAAAAAATTATTTTACATATTTTTTTTTTTTAACTGGTGAGAGTGCATGGCTCATTTGTATTTTTCAGACCGGTAGCTCATTTTATTTTATAAAAGATTAATAACAAATTTTTTATTAACCAATTGCTTAACATACTGGTTAATAAAAGGTATTATTAACCTTTTGTAGCATGCTAAGTTAGTTGCTAGTTGTATACGTACAAGTTAGTCATTGGTTAATAAAAGGTATTATTAACCTTTTGTAGCATGCTAAGCTAGTTGCTAGTTGTATACGTACAAGTTAGTCATTGGTTAATAAAAGGTATTATTAACCTTTTGTAGCATGCTAAGCTAGT
>NW_021628493.1:0-2402 GCF_900005765.1 Plasmodium relictum
TTATATGTTTAATCAGCTTTCAACTTAATTAAAATTAAATATAACTTCTTTAAATAAAAATAATATAACATAAAGAAAATAAGTAGATTGCTCTACATATTATTTATTAACTTTCTTGTTCAATACTCTAGAAAAGTCTTTTGAATGGACAATTAATAAATCACTTGTACATTATTTGTAAAAAGATATTTTACAGAATTCCATTTTTTTTATATTATTGTAAAAATTTAATTTTAAAAAATGGATAATAAAATTATATATATAAAAGCAAAATTTTACAATAGGAATTTATTAAATTTTATTAATGAAGAAAGAATAAATGTGTGAATTGGGAAAATAAAAAAAAATTAAAAAAAAAAAAATTAAAAGGAATATAATTATTTTAAAATGTGTATAAATGTGCTAAATTCTTAAATATGGAGTACAAGTAAGAATTGCTTGTATCAATAAATTATTATAATTAAGAAAAAAATTTTATTTCAACTCAGTAGTATAAAGCCTTGTGTGTATAAAAATTCATATATATATTATAATATTAGAAAACAAAAAAAAAAGTTGAAAAAATGATTACTAAATATATATTTAAATTAATTTAATTTAAATTAAAAAAAAAAAAAAAGGATGCAAATATTCATTAGTTATAAATGCATCAAATTTCAACTTTACTAGGTGAACTTACGAAATATTATTAAAATTTATTCTTTAAAATAAAAAATTAAGTATACTTTCCAAAAAGTTCAAACAAAAAACTTGTATTGAAATATATATTCTATCAAAAAATTTAGCAGTGTGGCTCATAAAAATATGACTATTTATTCAATTTTCTTTTTTATTTATGTACCATTATATGAACAATAAAATAATTATAAATAAAAGAATTCTTCATTTATTGCCTTTATTTCAAGTTGTATTTAATTTCCTTTTTTATTTATTTATTTTCTTTTTTAATTTTCATTTTTGTTATTTTTAATATTAATACTATAACAATACTGCATATATATGTTTTTATCATATTTATTACTTTAAAAGAATCATAATTAAAATTATTATAAGAATTTTTTTGATATTCATTCCCATTATTACGTAATTATATAAAATTATAGAATTACCATCTTTGCTCTAATGCAAAGCTTTATATACATATAACTTCCATATTTGTTTTAATTTTATTTTTTATTTTATTTTTATTTCTTTCTTTTAATATTTTTCCATATTTACTATTATATTTTTTTTTTTTTTTTTTTTTGTTTTTGTTTTTGTTTTTATTCCTTCTAATTATCATAAGTTATCCCTTAATTTTTCTAATAAAACAATTGCTTTTTCTTTGCAAAAGTAATTAACAAAACTTCCTTTTTGCTTGCAAAATATTAAAAATTTACGCACATTAAGAAAAAAGATGTACATAAAATTGATTTTTTTATTTTTTTTCAATAGAAATTTGTATAATCTCTATTAGGATCATATAAACTTGTAATAAGTTTATTATGGTTTTAGTGACAATATAATTAGTAGAGGCTATACATGCTCTTCATCAATGTTTTTTCAAAACTCTAGTAAAATCTTTTAACGTTCGATTAATAGAAGATACTAATAATCTACTATATTATAATAGTTTGTTTTTTATTCAGAAAACTAGTTAGTCATGTGCATGCATTAGTTGAAAAAAAAAAAAAATTACTTTTTTCTTATTTTTATAATTTGTTTTATTTAAAAAAAAAAATTGTTTTTCCTTTTTATGATGAAATGAATTTTAATTTTATTTTTATTAATTTTTTAAAAATATAAAAATAATTGAATTAGAAATTTAAAAAGAAAAACAAAGGAGATTTTGTTTTTGTTAATATTTAATTTTTACGTGTTTTCGAAAAATTGTTGATGAAATTAAATTTATTTGTTTGTTTTAATTAATTATTTATATGATAAATAATTTTAATGAAGATTTAAATTTAGAATAAGAATGAAGATATATTTTTATTAAAACAAATAAATACCTTTAAAACCACAATTCTTCCTTAGTTTTTGATTTATTAATTGCCTGTTTAATGATTCTGCTAGGGTATTGATTTATTAATTGTCTGTTTAATGACTTTGCTAGAGTATTAAGCAAACAAATTAATAAAGAGCATGTATAACTAAGTATACGTTTATGTATATATATTCGTTTTTATTATATATATATATATACTGTTTTCTTATGATGCATAATATTTAATTGAAGTTAAATTTTACTGCATCTTTTAATAAACCTATTAACAGCTATAAATGAGTTGTTATTTACAAAGAATTAATATCTTCTTTTAATTAATTACATACAAACAATTTATAACAATTTATTAAGTCAAAATTTTATGATATTCAATGTTATTTCAAGATATACATTGAATAATACATAAACATTTCTC
>NW_021628494.1:0-5859 GCF_900005765.1 Plasmodium relictum
AAAAAAAAAAATAAAGTTATTTTTTTTTTAGTTTGTTTATTTATATATATATACATCTTTGTAATTTAAAAAAAAAAAAAAAAAATTAAATATTTTTTTTTTTTTGGAAGAGTTTTATGAATGAATGTTATGTTATGTTATGTTATGTTTTAATTTTTAGTGTAAATAAAAATTAAAAGAAAGAAATGTTAACTTATTAAAAACTTAAGAGATAAGAGAAATATTTATGTATTATTCAATGTATATTTTTGAAATAACATTGAATATCATAAAATTTTGACTTAATAAATTGTTATAAATTATTTGTATGTTTTTAATTAAAAGAAGATATTAATTCTTTGTAAATAAAAACTCATTTATAACTGTTAATAAGTTTATTAAAAGATGCAGTAAAATTTAACTTCAATTAAATATTATGCATCATAAGAAAACAGTATATATATATATATAATAAAAACGAATATATATATATAAACGTATACTTAGTTATACATGCTCTTTATTAATTTGTTTGTTTAATACTCTAGCAAAGTCATTAAACGGGCAATTAATAGATCAACAAGTTACTCGTACACTGACTGATTAACAAAAGATATTATAATTTTTTTTAGTACACTAAGCTAGTTTATTGTATGTGTATGTACAAACCAATATGTACCGACACTAATAAAAATAAAAAAAAAAAAAAATATATATATATATATATTTTTTTTGTTTGTTTATTTTGTTTTTGACATATTTTAAAAAAAAAAATTTAAATTATCTTTTTTTTTTTTGGTGTGGGAAAATTTTTTAAGAAATAAAGATATATTTTTAACTTATAAAAATAAAAGATAAAACTAATAATGTTTTTGTTATAATCAATGTATATTTCGAAATAACATTGAATAAATTAATAAGTTTATTAAAAGATGCAGTAAAATTTAACTCAATTAAGTATTTTGCATCATAAAAACTATATATATATATATATATAAAAACTAATATATATATAAATTTATACTTAGTTATACATGCTCTTTATTAATTTGTTTGTTCAATAATCTAGCAAAGTCATTAAACGGCCAATTAATAAATCAAGTATCTAATTTTCTTTTATTATTATTAATCATATGTATTAGATTTCTCATTTATCTTTCATATATTTCATTTGTTTTATTATTTAAAAATTTAACTTTTGTTAAAGGAATCTATATTTCTTTTCTTCTATAATAAATGGTTAAGACTTTTAAATTCCCATTTTTAATGTCAGTCTGTGGAAATGACTAATGTGATTAATATTTGCCATTTCCACAATAATATTTTATTTGATTTCCCTTATATTCAAATAATACATAAGATATAATGTTTCCAGCTTTAATATCTTTATTTTTAATTAAAATTATTTCCTTTATTTTTGTTAAATGCTCATTTGAATTTTTCCATTGATTATTTAGATAAATGATTCTAATTTCCTTAGTTGTTTTTGTTGTTCTTGATAAATTGGTTAATAAAGGATATTATTAACCTTTTAAGTACACTAAACTAGTTTATTAGTGTATGTATGATTTATTAATTGTCCATTTAATGACTTTGCTGGAGTATTAAACAAACAAATTAATAAAGAGCATGTATAAATAAATATACGTTTTTAAATATATATATACTTGTTTTTATTATATATTGATTTATTAATTGCTCGATTAATGACTTTTCTAGAGTATTAAACAAACAAATTAATAAAGAGCATTGTATAATTAAATATACGTTTATATATATATATTAGTTTTTATTATATATATATATAGTTTTTAATTACTATAAATGAATTTTTATTTACAAAGAATTACTTATTCTTTTAATTAAAAACATACATACAAACTATGATAACTAATAAAGTCAAAATTTTGTTATATTCAATGTTATTTCAAAATATACATTGAATAATATATAAACATTTCTTTTATCTCTTAAGTTTTTAATAAGTTAACATTTCTTATTTAATTTTTAAAACACAAAAGTCAAAAACATAACATAAAAAAAAATAATTTCGACAACAAAAAAAAAATATATATATTTAATATTTTTTTTTTTAATTACAAAGATGATTATAAATAAAAATAAACAAAAAAAAAAAAATTACTTTATTTTATTTTTTTTTTTTTTATTAACTAGCGTCAGTGCATGGCTAACTTGTAAATACACGACTAGTAAACTAGCTTAATGTACTAGAAAAGGTTAATAATATCTCTTATTAACCAATGTACTAGTTAGCTATGCACTGACTGGTTAACAAAAGATATTATTAACCTTTTCTAGTACACTAAGCTAGTTTACTAGTCGCGTATGTACAAGTTATCCATGCACTGATTCTAGTTAAAAGAAAAAAAAAAATATAAAGTTATTTTTTTTTGTTTATTTATTTTATTTATATAAATCTTTGTAATTAAAAAAAAAAAAAAATTAAATTATTTTTTTTATGATTGTTGTTGATAGACGTTAGTTTTTCTAATTAAACAAAGAATTAACTTTTATCTATAAAAACTTATGATATAAAAAGAATAATGTTTATGTTGTATTCAATATATACTTTTGAAATAACATTGATTAAATTGACTTTATTAATTCTTATAATTTTTTTGTATGTTTTTAAATAAAAGAAGAAACTAATTCTTTATAAATAAAAACTTACTTATAACAATCAATAGGTAGGTTAATAAAAGATGTTATTAACATTTTATAGTGCATTAAGTTAATTTACTAATCGTGTATTACAAATTATCCATGCACTGATGCTAGTTAAAAAAAAAATATAAAGTTATTTTTTTTTGTTTTGTTTATTTTTATGTTATATACATCTTTGTAATTAAAAAAAAAAATTTTTTTTTTTTTTGTAGGTTGACGCTTGTTCAAATTAAAAAGATAATTAATTTTTACTTATAAAAAAACTAAATAAATGAAACAGTATAGTGTTAATATTATATTCAATGTGTATATTTTGAAATAACGTTGAATGAATTAAAGCTTAATTTTTGTTATTTGTTATAAATTTTATGTGTGTTTTTAATTAAAAGAATATACTTATTCTTTGTAAATAAAAACTCTTTTATAACAGTTTAACATGTCTATTAAAAGATGCAGTAAAATTTAAATCAAATTAAATACTATGCATCATAAGAAACCATTATATATATAATAAAAACAAGTATATATATATTTAAAAATGTACATTTATTTATACATGCTCTTTATTAAGTTGTTTGTTTAATACTCTAGCAGAGTCATTAAGCAGGCAATTAGTAAATTAATAAGTAAAAACTAATTCTCTTTAATTAGAACAAACGTCAACCCACAATAATAATCCAAAAAAAAAATAATTAAAATTTTTTTTTTAATTACAAATATGTATATAAATAAAATAAATAAAATTAACTTTATATATATTTTTTTTTTTTTAACTATCGTCAGTGCATGACTAACTTATATTTTTCTGACTGGTAGCTTACTTTATTTTACAAAAGGCTAATAACAATTTTTTTATTAACCACTAATCCTATGGAATTCTGCTAACGCGAATTCCAGTTTCCTGTCATTGTAGCAAATTTATTCATTAATTATACGTTCAATGACTTTTGTAGAGTATTAAACAAATTAATAAAAAGCATGTATAACTAAATATACTGATTTTTAGTGTATATACTTATTCTTACAATATATAAAGAAGTATTTATCCTATTGGTTAATAAAAGCTATTATTAACCTTTTTCAGTACACTATGTTCGGTTACTATACGTGTATGTACAAGTTACCCATGCACTGACTGGTTAACAAAAGATATTATTAACCTTTTGTAGCACACTAAGCTAGATTACTCGTAGCGTATGTACAAATTAGTCATGCACTGACACTAATAAAAAAATTTAAAAAAATATATATATTTTTTTTGTTTGTTAATTTTTTTTTTTAAACATTTTAAAAAAAAAACGTATTAATCATTTTTTTTTTGAGGGAAATTTTTTTTGAAGGAAGAATTATTTTTACTCATAAAAATTTAAGATATAAAATTAATAATTTTTTGTTATAATCGATGTTATATTTTGAAATAACATTGAATAATATAAAGTTTTGACTTTATTAATTGTTATAGTTTGTATGTTTTTAATTAAAAGAATAAGTAGTTCTTTGTAAATGAAAACCCATTTATAATAATTAATAGGTTTATTAAAAGATGCAGTAAATTTTAACTCAGATTAAATATTACGCATCATAAGAAAACTATATATATATAATAAAAATGAATATATATATATATATAAACGTATATTTAGTTATACATGCTCTTTATTAACTTGTTTGTTTAATACTCTAGCAAAGTCATTAAACGGCCAATTAATAAAACACCTATATAAAATTTAATTTGTACTAAGCAGTTTTGTATTGCTTAAGAAATGTTTATTTACTTTGACAAATGTATGCTTCTTTATAAAGAATAAATGTATTCTTTTAATTCAAAAACGTACAAAAATAATTAAGTTACAATAAATAAAAAAAATTAAATCTTAATTTATTCACTTCTATTTCAAAATATAAAATTTGAATATAACAAAAACATTACACTTTTTATTTATTAAAAGAAATAAAAAGTTTTCTTATAGTTACTTTTTATACATTAATTTTTCTATTTCAATTAAAAATTAATTCTCTCTTCCATTTTCTCAAACAAAAAAAAAAAATTATTAAATCTTGTTTTTTTTCTTTCTAATCACAAAATATATAAAGAATGAAATTAATACAAAAAAAAAAAATATCTATATGTATATATAATATATATATGTATATATATAGATATAGATATTTTAACTGGAGTTATAGAATGCCTGTCATATATTTTCCTAACCATTGATCTAATTTATGTATTATAAAAGGTAAATAGCATCTTTTATTAACTAAACGAGTAACCAATGAACGTCTCTCTATAAGATTTATCAATACATGTACACATAAAACTAGTTTCTATTTTATAGACTTAATGAATACCATACGTACAAGTTAGTCATTGGTTAATAAAAGGTATTATTAACCTTTTGTAGCATGCTAAGCTAGTTGCTAGTTGTATACGTACAAGTTAGCCATGCACTGACGCTAGTCCTATATATATAAAAAAAAAAAAAATAAAATAAAGTTATTTTTTTTTGTTTGTTTATTTATATATATATACATCTTTGTAATTTAAAAAAAAAAAAAAAAAAATTAAATATATTTTTTTTTTTTTTGGGAAGAGTTTTTTGAAAAGAAATGTTATAATATGTTTTAATTTTTAGTGTAAATAAAAATTAAAAGGAATGAATGTTATGTTATGTTATGTTTTAATTTTTAGTGTAAATAAAAATTAAAAGAAAGAAATGTTAACTTATTAAAACTTAAGAGATAAGAGAAATATTTATGTATTATTCAATGTATATTTTTGAAATAACATTGAATATCATAAAATTTTGACTTAATAAATTGTTATAAATTATTTGTATGTTTTTAATTAAAAGAAGATATTAATTCTTTGTAAATAAAAACTCATTTATAACTGTTAATAGGTTTATTAAAAGATGCAGTAAAATTTAACTTCAATTAAATATTATGCATCATAAGAAAACTGTATATATATATATAATAAAAACTAATATATATATATAAACGTATACTTAGTTATACATGCTCTTTATTAATTTGTTTGTTTAATACTCTAGCAAAGTCATTAAACGGGCAATTAATAAATCAATACTCTAGTAAAGTCATTAAATGACCAATCAATAAAGCGGTATGAAAAAAGAGTGCATAAAAAAAAAATTTATGTTATGTTTATGTTTCTTAAAATAATTAAAATAT
>NW_021628495.1:0-2379 GCF_900005765.1 Plasmodium relictum
GGTTATTTTTATCACAAATGTCTAAATAATCTTTTGGTTTTAATACATTTGTAGTATTGATTTATTAATTGCCCGTTTAATGACTTTGCTAGAGTATTAAACAAACAAATTAATAAAGAGCATGTATAACTAAGTATACGTTTATATATATATATTCGTTTTTATTATATATATATATACTGTTTT
This sequence comes from Plasmodium relictum, assembly GCF_900005765.1. NCBI lineage: Eukaryota > Apicomplexa > Aconoidasida > Haemosporida > Plasmodiidae > Plasmodium > Plasmodium relictum. The sequence continues at coordinate 187 of NW_021628495.1, forward strand.
CTTATGATGCATAATATTTAATTGAAGTTAAATTTTACTGCAACTTTTAATAATCCTATTAACAGTTATAAATGAGTTTTTATTTACAAAGAATTAATATCTTCTTTTAATTAAAAACATACAAATAATTTATAACAATTTATTAAGTCGAAATTTTATGATATTCAATGTTATTTCAAAAATATGCATTGAATAATACATAAACATTTCTCTTATCTCTTAAGTTTTTAATAAGTTAACATTTCTTTCTTTTAATTTTTATTTACACTAAAAATTAAAACATAACATAACATAACATTCTCTCATCAAAAAAAAAAAACTTTTTATATAAAAAAAAATATTATTAATTTTTTTTTTATAATTACAAAGATGTATATATATATTAATAAACAAACAAAAAACAAATAATTTTATATTTTTTTTTTTTTTTTTTTTTTTTAATTTATAGGACTAGCGTCAGTGCATGGCTAACTTGTACGTATACAACTAGCAACTAGCTTAGCATACTACAAAAGGTTAATAATACCTTTTATTAACCAAGTATCTAATTTTCTTTTACTATAGCCAATTACTTGTACTACGTTTTTCATACATTTCATTAGTTTTATTATTTAATAGTTTTGTCTTTGGCAAGGAAATCTGTATTTTTTTGCCTCTATGATAAATGGGTATGGCTTTTAGATTCCCATTTTTAATATATGTCACTCTATGTGGGAAGACTAATGTAGTTTATGTTATCCATTTCCACTATAATGTTTCATTTGATTTTTCTCATATTCGGATGATTCATAAGATATAACATATCCCACTTTAATCTTTTTATTCTTAGCTAAAGGTTTTTCCTTTATTTTAATTAAATCTTCATTTGCGTTTTTCCATCTATCGTTTAAATAAATAATCCTGATCTCTCTAGTTATTTCTTGTGCTATTTTTGAAAAACTTGGATATATGCAATCTATTATGTATACCGAAAAGTAAGGTGTTTCTCCAATAGCACCATGAGAGGTGTTATTATATATTAAAATAGCGTTTCTAACTATTTGTTCAAAAGGCAAATTTTCTTTTTCATATAAAGTTCTAAGTATATAATCAATAATTTTATGAGAACTTCATTTATACCGTTATTTGTGAATAATACACACTAGTATGATAAAATTTTATCTCTAATTCATTAATAATATAATCTTTAAAATTTTGACTCATATACATTGAACTTAGATCTGTTAAAATACTTCTTGGACATCCAAATATGGGTGCTCATGTATTTCCTATAATATTTATTGCATCCTTATATATAGCAGCTTTATCTGTCATATTTATTAACATAAAACGTGAATAATGGGCAATCTACAATATATATAATATTAATTTATTAATTACCCGCTTAATGATTTTGCTAGAGTATTAAACAAACAAATTACTAAAGAGCATGTATAACTAAGTATACATTTATATATATATATATTAGTTTTTATTATATATATATAGTTTTCTTATGATTCTAATTAATAAAATTTGTTGTTAACCTTTTGTAATACACTAAACTAGTTTACCACTTGTGTACTGATTTATTAATTGCCCGTTTAATGACTTTGCTAGAGTATTAAACAAACAAATTAATAAAGAGCATGTATAACTAAGTATACGTTTATATATATATATTCGTTTTTATTATATATATATATACTGTTTTCTTATGATGCATAATATTTAATTGAAGTTAAATTTTACTGCATCTTTTAATAAACCTATTAACAGTTATAAATGAGTTTTTATTTACAAAGAATTAATATCTTCTTTTAATTAAAAACATACAAATAATTTATAACAATTTATTAAGTCAAAATTTTATGATATTCAATGTTATTTCAAAAATATACATTGAATAATACATAAATATTTCTCTTATCTCTTAAGTTTTTAATAAGTTAACATTTCTTTCTTTTAATTTTTATTTACACTAAAAATTAAAACATAACATAACATAACATTCATTCATAAAACTCTTCCCAAAAAAAAAAAAAATATTTAATTTTTTTTTTTTTTTTTAAATTACAAAGATGTATATATATATCTAAATAAACAAACAAAAAAAAAATAACTTTATTTTTTTTTTTTTTTTTATATATATATAGGACTAGCGTCAGTGCATGGCTAACTTGTACGTATACAACTAGCAACTAGCTTAGCATG
>NW_021628497.1:0-8843 GCF_900005765.1 Plasmodium relictum
AAATAATAAAAAAAATACTTAGTCGTTAACTCTAAATATTTAATACATATAATATGTTCATCATTTTATTAATCTATTCTATTTTAATAATATTAATACATAGCATTTATGCAAACATTTAAAATTAAAAGTTAATATATCTTTAAGGTAATTTTTGTTTCTTGAATATATTAATATTTATTATTTTTACATGCAATTTTTAAGTTTAAAATTATTTTATTTATTTTTTTAAAGTCATTAATATAATTTCTTATATTTAAGGGACAATATAAACTGATTTATATAAATAAAAAAAATAAAATAAAAATAAATTTTATCATAAAAATTTTATTTTAATTAAAAAAAAATAAATGATGAACAGGAGAAATAATATTATCTCAAACATCAAAAAATATCCTAGATACAATAATCATGTAATTAAAAGCTTTATCACTGAAGATATTTCCACTTTAAAAATGTACAATAAAGGAAAGAAAGAGATTTCATTAAATCCTTTTATAAAATTAATCATATTTGTTCTTTTCATTGTGATGTTACAATACTCTTGTAATGTAAGATAATAATAACTCCTAAAAAGATTTCAGTATTTTTGTTATTATTTTTCTAAATTAAAATTTCATTAATATAAAAAAATAAACCTTTTTTTAATGCTAAATGTTTCCATCTTATTTTAGTTGGACTCTTGCAAATTTTTGAGAAAAAGTAACTTAGAAAGCATGTCACATTTAGGAACTGAAAGATCTCTAGCAGAAGGTGAAGATAGAGTAAATGAACAATCAGGAGTGAGACAAAGAAATAGTGAAGAGCAGCAAGATGATAGTGTGATAGAGAATTTAGGAAAGGGCGATAATGTAGAACAAGGAATCAGAAGAGAAAAAATAGATAAAAATGAAGGAAGAAATATTAAGGAAAGAATTTTAAATATTGCTAAAGGTAATCCTCAACTAATTATCTTTTTCATTATTATTTTACTATCATTTATTTCAAGTATATTATGTATATCAGCATATAGTACAGAAAGCACAAATTTAAATAACACATCTGTTTTATTAGTTGCTATAAGTATTATTTTTACTGTAGCTCTTTTGATATACGAAAGAATCTTAGATAAAAGTACATAATAGAATGGATAAACGTACTTTACATATTACTAGAACTTTAAAAATTATCCTTATAAAGTTGTATATACCATTTAATTACAATATAATACTTAAAATTATACTAAAATATAAAAATAATATATATATATATATATACACACTCTTTTTGTGAATTTTATAATTTTATTCTTTTAATTTATGCTTAGAATTTTGATTTATTATTTACCCGTTCAAATATATTGCTAGAGTATTGAACAAACAAATTAATAAAGAGTATTGGTTTATTAACTGCCTATTTATTAACTTTTATAGAGTATTAAACAAACAAAATAATAGAGAGCATGTATAAATAAATATATGTTTTTAAATATATATATATATTTGTTTTTATTATGTATATAATGGTTTCTTATAATGTATAATATCTAATTTTAATTAAATTATACTGCATCTTTAATAGACATGTTAAACTGTTATAAATAAGTTTCCATTTACAAAGAATCAGCATATTATTTTAATTAAAAACACATATACAATTTATAACAATTAACAAAACTCAAAATTCTAATTCATTAAATCTTATTTCAAAAATATACAATGAGCATAACAGAAAACACCATACTTTTTAATTATATTTTTTATGTAACAAAAATTTGATTCTCTTTTTAATTCGAAGAAACGTCAACTGATAACAAAAAAAATATAAAATAATTTTTTTTTTAATTACAAAGATGTATATATAATAAGAATAAACAAAACAAAAAATAATAACTTTATATATTTTATTTTTTTTTAACTAGTATCAGTACATTGCTAACTTGTACATATACGGCTAGTAAACTAACTTAATGTATTATAAAAGGCTAATAACATCTTGTATTAACCAGGGTGCATACTTATAGAAAATCTTAAGTAGTGATTTATTAATTTCTGATTTATTAATTGGATATTCAAAGACTCGAATAAAAGTAATGAATATCCAAGTTAATAAAGAGCAAATTTTAGGACTCCTTTATAATTTTGTATTATAGACTTTATTTATAACACAAAATTAATTAAATCACTAAGATTTTTAAAATCTATAAAAGTTCAAAAAAAAATAAAAGCAATCCACTTGCTAACTTTTCATTCAAAATCTTTTCCCAAAAAAAAATCTCTCTCTTTTCTCAAAAAAAAAATCAAAAAAAAATTTTTAAAAAAAATTATATATAATTTTTTTTTTTTAAAAAAAAAATAAAAAATAAAAAAAAAGACATAATATAATTATAACCGAGATGTGTCTTAAAAAAAAAAATATAATTAGACGCACTAAGCTAGCCAAGGTTCTAATAGCTTAATTTTTTTTTAGCATACAATATTTTCCTAAAAGAGACATAATTATTTAAATTTTAAATATTTAAAATGCATATTAATTAAGGGCAATGAATTTATTCATTGATCAATTCTCCACCACCTAGATAAAGTAACGTAGTTACTTTATTTTGTTGTTCTTTATCCCACTTTACAATATCCAAACCTTTTTGTATATCTTTAGATATCTTTCCACTTTTTCCTTTAACCACTATCTCAGGTATAACATTACTTTTTCCATAAATATCAAAATGACTCTTAAGTTCTAACAAGCTAGTAGGTATGGACTTTCTTTTATCCTTGTCAACAATCTGTATTAAGTTCTTTAGCTGATTCTCATGTTTTTCTCTAGTTTTATAACTTAACAACTTAACTTTTGCTAAAGGAATTTGTATCTCTTTATCTCTATAATATATAGGTATAGCTTGTAATACATTATCATTAACCTTTGTAACCCTATAAGGAAAAGACCAATAAGGTTTATATTGATAATTTCCACTGTAGTGTTCTAATTGTTTTCTTTCATAATCGGACAGTTCATATGAAATGATATCTCCTACATTAATATCTCTTTTTATACTTTTTGATTTTTCATCAATTTTATTTAAATCTTTATATATCTTTTTCCAACGATCTTTTAAATGAATAATTCTTACTTCTGATGAAGTTTCAGGCATTATTCTAGAGAAACCTGGGCATATACAATCACTTCCAAACATAGTAAAGTATGGAGTTTCACCAATTGAACCATGAGGTGTATTATTATAAATTAATATAGCATCTCTTACTATATCTTCGAAAGATACATCATCTTTTGTATATAAAGTTATAAGTATATAATCTAGGCTTTTATTAGAACTTTCATTTATACCATTTCCTTGTGTATAATGAGCACTAGTGTGAAACAATTTTATTTGTAACTCATTAAAAACATAATTTTGAAATTCCTGACTCATGCACATAGAACCTCGATCAGTAAGTATACTTTTAGGGCAACCAAAATAAGGAACCCAATTATCTTTTAACATCCTAATGGCGTCTACAATAGTAGGAAGCTTATCTGTTATAGTAGTCACCATAAAACATGAGAAATGATGAATTGCTACTTGTATATAATATTCTTTTCCTTTCCACTTTCTTGGTCCTACTATGTCTAATGAAAGCATATCAAATAGATTCGGTTTTGATAACGATTGACTTAAATCGGGTTTAAACTTTTTATTACGCATTATTTGACAAACTAGGCAATTTGTAACATATTCTTCAATATCTCTACTAATATTAGGGCACCATAAAATTTTTTGAACTTTTTTAAGTGTTTTATTAGCTCCACAATGTCCAGAAAATTTACTATTGTGAAATCAATACATTAAGTGAACTCTATATTTCTCAGGTATATATAATCTTCCTGTTTTATAATGTACAGGGAATTCATCCTTCCATATCACATCTCTTGGTATTTCCTTTTTATCCATCTTAACAGCTTCAGCTATTTCTTGTACTGATGGTATAACATGTGAATCTTCATTTTCCTCAAAGGGTTTATAGCACTGCAGTACCATGTAATTGGGATCTTCAATATTATCTTCTACAGACCTGGTAATACAATCAGCCAAACTATTTTTAACTCCATCAATATGCTCAAATACTAAATTAAATTCAGATAACCTTAATTTCCATTGATATAATTTCCCAGAGTTAATTGACTCTAATCCTGTTAAACCTTTACAGTCTGTTTTGATTAAAGTTTTAGATCCTTTTATATAATAGTCAAAAGTTTCACATGCTATTACTATAGCAAATAATTCTTTCTCTATAGCACTCCATCTCCTTTGTACATCATTCAACTTTCTAGAAGTAAAATGAATAAATTTATTAAATCCAGTTTTTTCATCTATTTGTACTAAAACAGCACCTATAGCATTGGTTAATAAAGGTTATTATTAGCCTTTTTCAATACAAAATGCTAGGTTACTGTACGTATATCTACAAGTACCCATGCACTGATTGAGTAATAGAGAATATTATAATTATTCTAGTACACTAAGCTAGTTTGTGTATGTGTATGTACCAACTAATTGTGTACTAACACTAATAAAAAAAAAAAAAAAAATAGATATTTTTTTTTGTTTTTGTTTTATTTTTGTTTTGGGAAATATTTTAAAAAAAAAAAAAAAAAAATAATTTTTTTTTTTTTGGGTTTTTTTTGTTTTTTCGTTTTTAGAAAATTTTTTGTTAATTATTAATTTAAATATCTTTTTAAAAATTAAAAAAAGATAAGATTAATAATTTTTGTATAATCAATGTTATATTTTAAAAATAACATTGAATAATATAAAGATTTGACTTTATTAATTGTTATAGTTTGTATATACTTTTTAATTAAAAGAATAAGTAATTCTTTATAATTAAAAACTCATTTATAACAATTAATAAGGCTATTAAAAGCGTAATAAAATTTTACTCAGTCATAAATGCTCTTTATTAATTTGTTTGTTTAATACTCTAGCAAAGTCATTAAACGGCCAATTAATAAATCAATATTGTAAAATGGAATAAAAAACAGGGGAATGAAGTAATCTAGTTACTTCGTTTAGGTGATGGAGAGTTGTTCAATGAATAAATTCATTTCCCTTAATTATTGTATAGTTTGAAGTTTATTTTAAACTTATATATATGTTTATAGTTAATTTCATAGTACTAAACAATTATTTATAACTTAAATAATTATTCCTTTATCTAGGAGTACACTTTATGCAATAAGCTACTAGAACCTTGACCAACTTAATATGCCACATAACTATTTTTTTTTGACACATCTCGGTTATGATTATATTATATCTTCTTCTTTATTTTTTTATTTATTTTTTTAATTATTTTTTTTTTGTTGGGAATGAAATTTTTATGGGGAAAGATTGAAAAAAAAAAGGGTAGCAAGTGGATTTCTTTTATTTTATTTAACTTTTATAGACTTTTATTTTCTCAAAGTGATTTAATTAATTTTGTATTATAAAAATAGAATCTATAATACAAAATTATAAAGGAGTCCTAAAACTTGCTCTTTATTAATTTGGATATTCATTATTTTTATCGAAATCTTTGAATATCTAATTAATAAATCACTGTGTAAAAAAAAGTGTATTGAAAACTTAATGTTTTCCTTAATAGGGTAGAAATGAAAATAAAATAGAAGTATTATTATTCAAATAATGTTGTGTGCAAAAGAATGCCCCTAAATGAATAATGTTTAACTAATGGGAAAATCGGTTGTGAACTATATTAATAGTGAAAAAGTAAGTGATACTGTATCAAATGTAAATTTGTGAAATGTTATTTTGATTTTATTTTTTACATGCATTTTTAGTCTTTTAATATATTTAAAATTAAAATTAAACATCATTATATGTTGGATGCGTGTGCATCTTGTATTATGTAAAATAAATAATTTGCACATCAATAAAAATGGATCAACAGCAAATATATATATATATATATATTTTACTTTTTTTGACAACGCGATCTAATATCAGCGGTTTTATACTTTTATATTTCTGTGTCTTATTGTAATTTTTTTTTTTACAAAAAAAAAAAAATAGAATAAATAAAAAATGCCTCAATAACAACTTATATATGCTAATATAAGAAATTAATTAAAGGAATTTAGCATATTTTACTCTAGAATTTAATGTTTTCTTGTAAAAGTCATAAATATAGTTTAATATTTATGCTTATTATTAGAGATTTTATATTTTAGTTTTGTTATTGAACTTTAGATTTATCACTATGTAAGTATTTTATAATATTCTTAGTATAAATAATATTTAAATTAAGAGCTTTTTCTAATAGGTTTTTTTTTTTGAGTAAATTATATTTTATTTCTTTAAAATTTTATAAATACATTTATTTTATAATCATTATTTTGTAAAAATAGAATAATAATATAAATTATAAGGAACTTGTACATCAGAGAAACAAAAACTAATCTAAGAAAAGTTTTTTTTTTGAAATTTTAAGATACAATAATAGAAAATGAGGTCTTATAATATGATAGCTTGTAAAATTCCTGAGACAGCTTTGATTTCAAGAAATGCAATCATAAATAAACGCATGGATAATTTGTTTAGAGACTCTAATAATGTATCTAAAGACGGAAATTACAAATGCCACATGTCATACCAATTCATTATTGTATCGATAATTTTATATATATATATATATCTTCAAGTAATATATATATATAAATACGTGAATTAATTATTTTTTTTTGAAATTTACAAAAATATTATAAATTGATTAGTTTACAAATTATTTTTTTAAATAATTTTTAATTTTTGTTATAGTATTTATATGAATCACAAGGAAATGCAACTAGGGAACTGCATTTCAGTGAATATCATTCAAGAAAATTGGCTCAAAAACAAAATGATAACATTAAACCAGTAGATAAACATACTTTGAGTGGTGGAATATTTGAAAGAGTAAAGGTAAGAGACGATGATGAAAAATATATGATTATTAATGGAATGTATTCAGGCATGAAAAGTGAATTGATGAATTCTCCTTCATTAAGTTTCTTCTCTCCTGAATTTAGAACTTTATTATGGGAAAAGTGGACTGAATATTCAAATATTAGAGTATTTTCATTAGAAAAAAGAGAACATACAGATTTTGATAGACTGGAGAAAACTCCTAATTTACATATGTGTGTTTTAACTCTATCCAGTTCTTTCCTTAAGGAATATCTTAATTTACGTGGGGAATTAAGTAAAAATTTTGGTTTTTTTTTAAGATATGCATACATTCTGCTTAAATATATATTTGATTATGAAGGTAAAAATAATAATACTTTAGATTTTAATGATGTTTTATTTGATGGAGTATTAGGAATTCCAAGTGCAGAATTTATAAATGATGATAAAAGTATTATAATATATTTAAAAAAGATATCAAAATTACCAAAGAATAAAAAAGATAGATTAAGAAATCCAAAGGTTCTTGAAGTATTAAATGATCTAATAAGATCGATAGACATTTCGAAGGTATCTTGAAATTGGGCATTGTCATTTAGAGAAAAAAACACATAAAATATAAAAATTTATGAAATTTGTTTTATCATTTTTAGTAAAAATAGGATTTAGAAAACATATAGATATATAAATTTTCAATGTTACTATAAGTATCATGGTAGTCTATTATCTTATTGTATATGAAGAAATAGTAGGGAGAACATTTTTAATATTATTTAACATATTAATATTAGAAATGTGGAGTAATGATTTATTAATAGTCAGTTTAATGAATTTGCTAGAGTACTAAACAAGCGAATCAATAAAGAGCATGTATAGATAAATGTGCGTTTTCAAATATATATGTACTTGTTTTTATTATATACACAATGATTTCTTATGGTGCATACTACTTAGTTTGAATTAAATTATACTGAATTGTTTAATAGATATGATAAACTGTTATAAATGAGTTTTTGTTTACAAAGAATAAGTATATTCTTTTAATTAAAAACACATACACTAAATTTATAACAAATGATAGAAATTAAACTCTAATTTATTTATTTTTATTTCAAAAATATACATTGACTATTACATAAACATTATAATTCTTCATATACTAAGTTTTTCATGTAATTAAAAATTAATTCTCTGTTTAATTTGAACCAACGTCAATGACAACAAAAAAAAAAAAATAACTTTATATATATTTTTTAACTAGCGTCAGCATATGACTGACTTCTATTTTCCTTACTGGTAGCTTATCTTATTTTTACAAGAGGTTAATAACAATTTTTTATTAACTAAGTCATGAAAATTAATGTAATGGTAAATACAAATAGTTTGATATTATAAAATGCTGTTTCATATATGTTTTATGTTGCTTATTTCTTTATGTATATGTATACAAATAAATAATAATACATATTCTTTATTAAAATGTAATACAAACAAACTTTTATGTTTATATATTTTTTCTAATTTGACATTTTAGAAATATATGGATAGTATACATTAAATTTAAAATTTTTTGTTGAATTTTTTTTTTTCTTAAAATTTAAGTTTTATATTGTAAAAAGTTAATTTTATTTGTAAATAACATGTATTTAACAAAGTTATTCAAACTTGAAAAATATGTTTGTTTTAGTTAAAAGTATAGATTAGAAGTATTATATTTTGTATTATTTATCTAAAGTTATTACAATAGTATTAATGTTATTGAGTAATAAATAAAGATATAGATTTATGAGCTATTAGTATGTTAATGTATTTTGTTTTCAGGGTTTAGGGTTCAGGGTTCAGGGTTCAGGTTTAGGTTTAGGGTTCAGGGTTCAGGGTTTAGGGTTCAGGGTTCAGGGTTTAGGGTTCAGGTTTTAGGTTTAGG
>NW_021628498.1:0-2371 GCF_900005765.1 Plasmodium relictum
GTGGAAATGTTTTAGATTACGTGTCTCTGAGAATTATTTAATGTTGATACCTCCAAACATACCCAAGAATATGACTCTTAAAGAAGCTATATATTCTGTATTGGATATAAAGGTTCCTGAATCTAATTTAAGGATGTACCAAAATATTGGTGTATTTGCCTTAAAACGTGGACATGAGAATGAACATAAAAAAATTTCAAATAAAAATCATAATAAGTGTTATTGTTGTGGTGAAACTGGTCATTTAAAGAGAGACTGTGAACATCGCAAAAAGAGATGTGATAATTGTCATATTATAGGGCATTCAAAAGCAGTATGTCCAAATAAAGCTATAAGAGATAAAGAAAATGAAATAAAAGGTATGATAGTAGACAAAAGATATGATATTGTCTTCAAACTTTTTAAAAATGAAACTGATTTAAAAAAAATAGATATGTTTAAGAATTATTTAGAAAAGCTATCAGCAGAGCGTACTAAGCAAAGAGAAAGAGCTAGAGAAAAATATCATAGAGATAAATTACGCAATGAAGAAGAAAAACTTTTTAAGAAGAAAAATAGAATTAATAAGTTGAGTTTAGAAAATTCTGAAAAGGAAGAGGAAAACAAAGAAGATGATTCAGAAAGAGAAAAAGAGAAAGATATGTCTGTAAATAGAGTTCAAAGTGATGTGGGTCGTAAAGAACATAATAAAAAGCGTAATCAAATTGTTAAGATAAATGGGAAAATTATAGAAGTATTATTTGACTCTGGAGCTGATTTATGTACAATATCTGAAGATATGGCTAGTAAATTAGAAATAAAATTTGATCCTAATGTTCATTATTTTAAAGTTAGTGGAGTAGCAGGTAAATCTAAGGCTAAAATGTCTGAAGAAGTCATAATAGAGGTACAATCTACTAGAAGACAGGCCAAAGTGAAATTTGCAATTGTACCATCAGAGAAACATTTTATATTGATAAGCTCTGATGCTATGTATGATTTAGGATTTTGCATTACAGAACAGAAAAATGTTGTTAAATATATTATGAGAGTAAAATGGAACAGACTGAAGAGGCTAGATATACTGACCAAGTTATTATTCAACGTTTAATTGATAGGACTGATTTGATTTCAAAAGAATATAAGGATAAATTATATAGAGAACTTGAGTCTATGTCAGTACTATGGAGAAATATAATTTTAGGAATTACAAGTAAATACAAAATCTCAATTGATGTAAAAGGAAAACCAAAAAGATTCAGACTGAGACCATTAAGTGAAGAAATGTTGGCTAAATTACATGAAAAAATTGATGAAATGCTACAATTAGGTGTAATAACTAAAGTTGATTATACAACTTGGGCTTTACCAATAGCATTAGTTAAAAAGAGAGATGGAGATTTTAGAGTTACTATAGATTATCGTTATTTAAATAAATTTATAATAGATGATGTATATAAGATACCCCATATGAAACATATATTTCAAATATTTTATGGAACTAAGTGGTTTTCTAAGATAGATCTTAAAAATGGATTTTGGAATATAGCATTAGATCAGGATAGTAAGTCTTATACTGGTTTTATGGTACCTCAACGTGGAACATTTGTTTTTAATGTATTACCTTTTGGTTTGAAAACTAGTCCTACACAATTTCAAAGAATAATGGAAAATATTTTCATGGATTTAATTCGAGAAAAGTGTATAGTTGTATATATTGATGACATAATCATATTAACAAAAACAATTTTTGAACATTTTAGAATATGGAAAAAAGTAATTGCATTACTTATTGAGAATAATTTAGGAATAAATGTAGAAAAATGTGAATTTTTTAAAACTTCTATAACCTATTTAGGACAAATAATTGATTATCAAGGGATAAAACCTTCACCAGATAGAGTAAATACTATNCTGGAAGTTACAAGACCAAAGACGAAGAAGCAATTAAGATCTTTTTTAGGAGCTGTTAATTATTATAGAAATTATATTAGAGATTTCTCTGAATTAACATTTAGATTGGTTCCATTGACATCTAAAAAGAGAAAGTTTAAATGGAATGAGGAACATTCTCTAATATTTGAACAGATTAAGAGAAAAATGGCTGAAATTACATTATTATCATTTCCTGAACCTGGAAAACCTTATATCATTTATACTGATGCATCTGACTATGCTATAGGTGCTGTTTTAGTACAAATAGATGAAGAGACTGGATTTATGGTTAATAAAGGTTATTATTAACCTTTTTTAGTACAAAATGCTAAGTTACTGTACGTGTATCTACAAGTACCCATGTACTGACTGAGTAATAGAGAATATTATAATTATTCTAGTACACTAAGCTAGTTTGTGTATGTGTATGTACAAACTAATTGTGTACTAACACTAA
>NW_021628499.1:0-16229 GCF_900005765.1 Plasmodium relictum
AAAAAAAAATATATATTTTTTTTTTTTTTTTTTTTTTAAATTACAAAGATGTATATATATATAAATAAACAAGCAAAAAAAAATAACTTTATTTTTTTTTTTTTTTTTTTTTAAATATATAGGACTAGCGTCAGTGCATGGCTAACTTGTACGTATACAACTAGCAACTAGCTTAGCATGCTACAAAAGGTTAATAATACCTTTTATTAACCAATGGCTCACTTGTACTTTCTTAACTAGTAAGCTAACTTTATATATTATAAAATTTTAATAACATCTTTTATTAACTAGATCTTCATAAGGAATCAAGCAACAGTTTAGAAGACTATTTCCCAAAATAAGATATAATATCAGACTCTGAAAAATATAGATAATATTATTTCTAAGGTAATTAATAAAAAATGGTATCATTAAAATCATATACGTGTTAGTAAAGAAATTTCATTACAGTTATTTAGTTTTACTCAAAACATATCTTAACAAATTTTCTAGAAAAATTCATCTATTTTTTTATACAAATATATTTTTCTATTTTGTCATATAATTTTAAAATAAACCATAGCATATGTAATGAATATTAAATAATTAATCTCAAGAAGATCTTATTAAGATTTTTGAGGAAAAAAAGAAAATTTTTTATTTCCAAGGAATTTCTTAATATAATATGGTAAATTATGTATATTTCTTTGTGTAGTTTCTTACTTTATCTTTTAATACTCGATTTGATTTACCCCATCGAAAAATAATTTCAAAATTGTTAAAACTATTATGTAAATTTACAATTTTTGTGTAAAAAGAGGTTAAAAATAGTTCAGGATAATGAATAACACTGTAATGTATCATTTATAAATGATTATGAACCACATTACCTTTTTGGAAAAAAATCAAAAGAATCGAGATATATAAATATATTCTTGGAAATAGCCTATAATCCAGATTCCATAAGAGTAGTTTTAGATTTCAAATAATAAATAATAAATAATAAATTGTTAGTTAAAATATATGTGGTTAATAAAAAAATTGTTATTAACCTTTTGTGGAATAAAACGAGCTACTAGTCAAGAAAATATAAGTCAGCCATGCACTAAAGCTAGTTAAAAAAAAAAAAAAATATATGACATTTTTTTTTTTGTTTATTTTTTTTTTATACACATTTGTAATTAAAAAAAAAAATAAAATTATTTTTTTTTTTTATTGTTTTAAGTTTTGGTCCGAATTAAAAAGATAATTAAATTTTTATTTATATAAAAACTTAATATATGAAAAAGTATAATGTTTATGCTTTATTCAACTTATATATTTTGAAATAACATTAAATAAACCAGAGTTTAATTTTTGTTATTAGTTATAAATCTTGTGTGTGCTTTTAATTAAAAGAATATAATTATTCTTTTTAAATAAATTCATTTATAAAAATAAACATATATCTGTTAAGCAATATAGAATTATTTAATTCAATTAAATATTATGCATTATAAAATGCCATTATACATATAATAAAATAAGTATATATATATATATATATATATATATATATATATATATATATATATATATATATATAAACGTATATTTAGTTATACAAGCCCTTTATTAATTTGTTTATTCAACACTTCGCTAATAAAAGATATTATTAGGTTTTTATAAAATAATAATTAGTAAATTGTATGGGAAATAACAAGTTAATCATGCACACTTATTATTTAATAAAGTTTTTAAGTAATTAAAAAATAAAAAAAGGTTTTATTATATTTTTATTGTGAATTGTTTTTATTAATTTATTTTATTTAATTTTTAATTTAAAAAATTATTGTTTTTTTTTTATTGTAGAATAATTTTATTTTGAGAGGAATTAAATCTTGTCAATAGCACTAATTTTAAAAACCATGAGAAATTAAATTCGAAGTTTAAAAAAAAAGTTAAGTATTTTTATTAATATTTAATTTTACTGTATTATCAAATATATTATTTTATATATAATCTATATAATCAATAATTTTAATAACTCTTTTTACAAAATAAGTTTTACATTAGAAATAAAAAATCATGAATTTATGTCTTTAAAGATTCATAAGTTTTATGTGAAATAAATGATTTGTTTCATGTTATATAATAAAATTATATGAAATTTGATTGTATATAACAAATACTTTTTTACAATAAATAAAAATAATAGAGACTATATTACATTTTCTTCATTAATTTGTTTGTTCATTATTCTACCAATTTTATTGAATTACTAATTAATAAATGAAAGAGAAAGAATTTTTATCTTTTGATAACTATAATTTCCTAGAGAGAAAAGGTGATTTTATATATACACATATGAAATAAGTATTTTACAGTGATAATTTAGGTTATAGAGAAGTAAAGAAAATGTTTTATTAAATTGAACAAATGTATCCACGGTTAATAAAAAAATGTTATTAACCTTTTGTAATATAAAATTATCTTACCAGTCAGGAAAGTAGAAGTCGGCTATGCATTGACGCTAGTTATAAAAAAAAAAATATACATATATATATATATATATATATATATATATATATATATATATAGTTATATTTTTTTTGTTTACCTTATTTTTATACATCTTTGTAATTTAAAAAAAAAATAACTTTTTTTTTTTTTGGAGTTGAAATATTATTAATTTTTGATTGATAGATAAAAATTGGCATAAACAATATAATGTTTATATTGTATTGAATTTGTATTTTTTTATATAACATTGAATAACTCAGAGTTTAATTTTTGTTATTTGTTATAAATTTTATATGTGTTTTTAATTAAAATAATATAATTATTCTTTGTAAATAAGTATATATTTATTTTGGTAAATATATGTCTGTTAAGAAATACATAATTGCTTAATTCAAATTAAAGGTTATAAAAAATTAAATATTACTGTATATAATAAAAATAAGTATATTTAGTTATACGTTCTCTTTATCAATTTGTTTGTTTAATACTCTAGCAAAGTCATTAAACAGTCAATTAATAAATCATGGGGAGAAAGGAATTAATTTTTATTTTGAAAGACGAAATCATATAAGACATTTTATTTAGAACAAATAAAGAGTATATTGCTTTGTTATATTTAATTTTTATGTATTAAAAATAGTTTGACTTTAAATTAAAATTATTATTTGTTGTAATCAAATTACTTTACATAATTATAATTTAATAGAGGATTTAATTTTTAATAAAAATAAAGTGTACATTTGTTAAAATAAATAAATACCTCTGGAACAATAAAAAGCTACTTAAATTAAATATTATGTCAATAAATTTATTTATTTATAAAGAAAAAATAAGTATAATTTCTTATACATTCTCGTTATTAATTTGTTTGATCAGCGCTATAGCAAAGTATTTGTATGGGTAATTAATAAATCAATAAATAACAAAAACATTGAACATAAATTAATAGATTAGCAATGTAATTCATAAAACGTACGCATTAATTACAAAAATATTTTTATAATAAACAAAATTAGAAAAGAATGCTCTATATTACATTTATTAAATTGTTGATTAATACTTTTAAAAAATCATCGAAATTACATCTAATAAATTAAAGTTATGATAGCATTTAAGATATTATTAATCTTAAACTATATATTTTTTTCTAGTTTGTAATAATTTTAATTAGAAATATTTAAAATTATTTTTAAATTTTGCTTCGATTTGTTTTTGTATTACAGTAATTGAAATTATTATAAGAGATATACTAATAAACACTGCATCGAGATATGGTAATGAAATGTGCACATTTGTTTGTATTATATTATATATAAATGAAAAAATTGACATGAAAATAGCAAAAAATGATAAAACTAGCTTTAAATTATTTTTGCATTTTCCTGAAATTTCCTCATTAAATTTTACTTTTTTATTTTTATCTTTT
This sequence comes from Plasmodium relictum, assembly GCF_900005765.1. NCBI lineage: Eukaryota > Apicomplexa > Aconoidasida > Haemosporida > Plasmodiidae > Plasmodium > Plasmodium relictum. Next base: position 3,908 of record NW_021628499.1, read on the forward strand.
GCCTCTATTTCATTTCCCTGTTCTATATCTTTTTCATTTCCTTGCTTTATACCTTTTTCATCTTCTTGTTCTGTATATGTTTTTTTTCCTATTTTTTTTTTATCGTTCCTTGATTCTAAATTGGTTTCTGTTATTTCAAGATCACAGAATTTTGGCTCTTCATTTTTTTCTTTTATTATATCTTTTTGTGCTAAAAATCTTTTAACTCCTAAATTTAACGTGTTTTTTAAGTCATTTTTAAAACTCAGTGATTTAAAGAAATTCCACTAAAATAGTAAAAAAATATTCAGTATTAAAAAAATTTTTTTTTAATACTAATAAAATACAAAACAAAAATAAATACTAATAACAAAAAAATATAAATATTTTTAAGTATTATTATTATCCTACATTATTAGAACATTGTAACATCCAAATTAAAAGGGTAAATGTAAAAAGTTTTATAAGAAATCTTAATATATTTTTTTTCTCCTTTTTACTATACATTTGTTTTAAAGTTGATATATCTGTAATTGTAAAACCTTTAGATATATAGAAATAATGTCTACTATACACCCTAATATTAGGAATAAGGATAAAATTACTTTCCCTTTTATTTCTTTTTTTTTCTTTTAATTAAAATAATTTTTTAAAAAATGAATTTTTATTTATTATATTTTTTTTTATGAAAAAAAAGAAAACATTCAAAAAATAATTTTATATATGTATATCTATGAATTACGTTAATATATAGTGGATAACAAAAATATTAGAACAAGATATGTTAAAGATATTACTTTTTTGTAAAACTTAATGTATTCATTTTATATTATACTATGACAATACCTATTAAAACATGAATGATTATGTTAATTTAAAATTTAATAAACTTCCAAATTTTGTAAAAAAAATTTTAAAAGTCAATTTAATAAATCAGTATCTTCGTTGATATTAAATTTTATTTTATATAAATATATTTTCTTTTTTTAGTTATAATTGATTTTTTTTATTATAGTAATATTCATAGATATATATTAGTAACTTATATTGATCTTTTCCTTATTTTTGTTGAATTACTATCATTCTCTTTTGAAAAAATATTATTTGCATGTGCTCAATTTTATACTAAATCACAATTTTTTGTCATAATTAAAATGAAAATGTATAGAAAAATCTTTATATTATCATTAATAAAAAATTTAAATTATTATTTAATACATCCTTAATTTGTATTCCATAATATTTATCTTCTTTATAATTTTTATTATCAAATTGGAATTACAGCTATTTTTACAGTTTTTATTAATTCGTATATTCTTCTTATTCTTTTATTTTTTTCATTTTTTCTGTTTTTTTTTTTTTTTTCAGGCATTTTCATTATAATATAATAATTTTTATCTAAAAATATTAATGCATGCGTAAATTTTAATTGCAATTTTGTTTCTTCCTATAAGTAAACATTATTTTATTAAGCATCATTATAGTGTTAAATTATAACAAAAAATAAAACTATAATCGATTATATTTATTATCAAATAAAAAATATTATCAATTATATTATCTTTAAAATTTATTTAATATTGTATATCTTAAAAATATACAGAATTAATATCATCACATTTGTAATCTAAATTATAAAGTAATTCTTTTTATATTTTATGTTATTGGAATTATTAATACGTACATATGCTATCTTTAAAAATACTTTTAAGACCACTAGCATTGTTTATTGCATGAATAATATTCTTAATTTATCTTTCTTTTAAAATTTTATTACTTAAATATTATTTTCTTTTTTAAAAAAATAAAAAATTAGAAATACTTGAAATTTTTGTTTTATAAAAGGTTATTAAAAAATGTACTCAATTGTTAATGTTAAATATTTAGTCTGTACACATGATTTACTAGTTGCTGTCAAATGATTTGAATATAATATTGGAGAAACAAATTAATGAAGAGAATGTAAAGATATCTTTACTTATTTTAATTATTGTAAAAATATATTTATGCTGTTAATACGTAAAATTTATATATGTAATTTACATAACTAAGCAATTATTGTACTAGAAGCATTTACTTACTTCAATAAAATTACACCCTTATTTTTTTTATTAAAAATTTAAATGCCCATTAAGATTTGTGATTGTGTAAAATGATTAATTAAAACAAACAAATAAATTTAATTGTAGTTATTAATTGTATTTTTAAAATATGTAAAAGTTAAATATTATTAAAAAACAATTCTTTTTTGTTTTTCCTTTCAATTTAGGATTTAATTTTTTTTATTGTTTAAAAATTATTTTGATCTAACAACAAAAACTTTACAAAAAAATATGTATTCAAAAAATTTTGATTACATCTGTGATTTATTAACTGGATATTTAATGGCTTGGATAAAAGTGATGAATATCCAAGTTAATAAAGAGCAAATTTTTAGGACTCCTTTATAATTTTGTATTATAGATTCTATTTTTATAATACAAAATTAATTAAATCACTTTAAGAAAATAAAAGTCTATAAAAGTTAAATAAAATAAAATCAATCCATTTTCTATCTCTTTTCTCTTCATTTTTCTTCAAAAAAAAAAAATCATCATAAAAAAAAAAACACGCAAAAAAAAAAAAATTAAATAAAAAAAATAAAAAGAAATAATATAATTATAACCGAGATGCGTCAAAAAAAAAAACTTTTATTAGACACACTAAGTTGGACAAAGTTCTAGTAATTTAGCTTTTTGCATGCAACGTACTCCTAGATAAGACATAAAAATTTAGGTTTTAATAATTGTTTAGTATTATTAAATTAATCACAAGCATATATATATAAGTTTTATTAAGACAAACCTTAAACTGTATATTAACTAAGGACAATGAATTTATTCATTGACCAGCTGTTAAATAACCTTGACGGAGCATTGATCAAACAAATTAATAAAGAATATGCAGAAGCGTTTCCATTTATTTTACCTATTATGAAAATACATTTATAGAACTAATACGTAAATTTTACCCATACAATATATATAACTCAGCAATTATTGTTTTAGAGGAATTTTTTTTTTTAAATAAATGTACACTTATTTTTTTATTGAAAATTCAAATCTTTATTAAAATTATTGAGTATATAAAATAATTTATTAAAAACAAAAAAATAAATTAAATTATAGTTATTAATTGCATTTTAAAAATACGTAAAAATTAAATATTAATGAAAACAGAATCTTTTTTGTTTTTTCCTTTTAATTTAAAATTTAATTTATGTTATAAAAATTAATTCTATTTTACAACAAAATTTTACAAAAATATTTCTATAAAAACCTTTTCATTATGTCAAAGAAATAAAAATATCTATTTTTTTTTTTCTTTTTAAAACTAGAGAATGAAAGGCTAACTCTATTTTATGTGTGAACAACTACTATTATATAAAGATTAATAATATCTTTTCTTAACTATATCCTTGAAAATCTCATTCTTTGGTATGACTATAGGAATTATATCTCTAATACTTGTAGAAATATATCTCCTGAATTTTCTCCAAAATATTGTAGTTATTGGTATAGCAGATTATTTCATACGAAAACAAGTTTTAGTATAAATCATTGATCTATTAAACTCCCTTTCAAAAACTTTGCTAGGGTATTGAACATACAAATTAATAAAAGACATGCATAAATGATTATACTGATATTTTGTTTTATACTTATTTTTACTTTAAAAATAAGTCAATTTATATACATAATATAAATTTAATTAAAAAGCTTTTTATTGCTTCAGAGGTATTTATTTACTGTAACAAATATGCACTTTATTTTATTAAAAATTTAAATCCTATATTAAACTATGATTATGTGATATAATTTAATTATAATAAATAACAAACTTAATTTAAATTTATTTAACTGTTTTTAATAGCATAAAAATTAAACATAAAAAAACAAGATACTTTTTATTTATTTTAAATAAAAAGTTTAATAATACTTTTGTCTTTCAAATATTTAATTAAGCCCCTTTACCAATGAAATTCGTAATCTTCATCCAAATAAAAAAAAAATTACTATATATATACAAATATTTTATTATTATTTTTTTTTTTAAATAGAATCGATAAGTGGATATCTAGCATTTTCCTAACTAGAAAGCTGAATTTTACTATAATATATGTTGATAATATATTTTAATAGATAATCATATCAATAATAAAAGTGTTCGTAGCTTTAAGTACACTAGATTTTTCTTTTTCGTTAAGTAATTCCACAATCAATTCGGACTGTTTTTCCTTGTTAATATATATATATATATTGCTAATGTAATTTATAACACATTAATTATATTTTCATTAACTGCAAGCTCTTTTATGTAAGTGGGAGATAACATGCGCCAAGTATCATATACGGTTCATCTTGTTTTATTAATTGCCTGTTTAATGGCTTTGATTAAGTATTGAATAAACAAATTAATAAAGATCGTGTATAATTAAATATACGTTTATATATATATATATACTTATTTTTTTATTATATTTATAATGGCTTCTTATGATGCTGGTTAATAAAAGTATGTATATTAAATTTTTGTATATATTAATTAGCTAAAATATCAATGAAGAAATTTAGCTTCTCAATGTTATCAACGTCAATCATTCACTTTTAGCTAAATAATCAAAAAAAAAAATTCTTTAATTAATTTTTTTTTACATTTAAAAATAGATGATATTTTAAAAATAAAATAAACGAACTTTGAAAATCAAAGATTTTTTTGGATGTATAAACTTAAGTGAGAGACATCATCTTTAATCAAAGATATTATTTATGTATGTTTATATAAGATGTTTATTATATGTTAATTATATGTTATTTATTCAAAACTTATAAATTATTAAATAATTAAACATTTTATCATCTCTATTCAACTTCACTAAAAAGAAAAAGCATAAACCAATAAAAATATTAAACACATTGCAAAAATGCTCTTTATTACATTGTTCATTCAATAACTTAGCAAATTTATTAAATGGACAAGTAATAAATCAGATGCATAATATTTAATTTGAATTAAATAATACTGTATCGTCTAACAAACATGTTAAACTGTTATAAATGAGTTTTTTTTTTTTTACAAAGAACTAGTATATCCTTTTAATTAAAAACACATATACAATTTATAACAAATAAGAAAAGTTGAAACTACGATTTGTTCAATGTTATTTCAATATATACACATCAAATACAATATAAACCTTAAAAATTTTTTATATATATTAATTTTTTATGTAAGAAAAATTAATTCTCTTTTTAATTCAAAATGAACATCAACTGACAAAAAAAAAATTTTAATTTTTTTTTTTAATTACAAAGATGTATATAAATGAAATAAACGAATAAAAAAAAAATAACTTTATATTTTTTTTTTTTAACTAGCGTCAGTTCATAACTGACTTATATTTTCCTGACTGGTAGCTTATTTTATTTTATAAAAGGTTAATAACAATTTTTTTATTAACCACGTCTCTAGATAGACTCTACATTTTTACACTATGTTCGAAAATTGTAAATCATTTATATTAACCTCTTAATATTTATTTACGAATTTTTAATAGATCTTCAGGTATTATAACCTAAATTTCATTTTCTCACTTCACTTTTAATATTAGTTAATAAAATATGTTATTAACCTATTATAATATATAAAGTTAGCTTACTAGTCGGGAAAATACAAATCATCCACGCATTGACTCTAGTTAAAGAAAAAAACATTTATTCTTATTATTTTTATTTTTATTTTTTTTGTTATTGAGCTTTTGAATTGAAGAGAAAATTAAATTTTACTTACATAAAAATTAATGTGTAAAAGTATAATATTTACGTTATATCGATTTATATATTTCGAAATGACAGTGAACTTAGAATTTAATTTCACTATTTGTCATAATTTAATTACTTGTGTGTTTTTCTAAATTAAAAGAATATATTTGTTCATTGTAGATAAGTATACATTTTTCAAAGTAAATATACTGTTAAGCAATATAAGGTCTTGTATTTACAAGTTAGTCACGAACTGACGCTAGTTTTAAAAAATAAATAAAAATAAAGTTATTTTTTTCTTTGTTCGTTTATTTTTTTTTTTACACATCTTTGTAATTAAAAAAAAAAATTCAATTAATTTTTTTTTTATTGTTGTTTTTATGTTTGCTTTCGAATTAAATAAAGAATTAATTTTTACTTAAAAAAAAAAAACTTAAGATATAAAACTTTAATGTTTTTGTTATATTCAGTGTATATTTTTGAAATAACATTGAATAAATTAAAGTTTTGACCTTATTAATTATTATAATTTGTTCATATGTTTTTTTAATTAAAAGAAGATACTAATTCTTTGTAAATAAAAGTTCATTTATAACAGTTAATAGGTCTATTAAAAGATGTAGTAAAATTTAATTCCAATTAAATATCATGCACCTGGTTTATTAATTGCCCACTTAATGACTTTGCTAGAGTATTAAACAAACAAATTAATAAAGAGAATGTATAACTAAGTATACGTTTATATATATAATGTTTTCTTATGATGAATAATATTTAATTTGGATATTAAATTTTACCGCATCTTTTAATAGACGTGTTAAACTGTTATAAAAGAGTTTTTATTAACAAAGAATCAGTTTACTCTTTTAATTAAAAACATACACACTTAATTTATAACAAATGGCAAAAATTAAACTCTAATTTATTTAATGTTATTAAAAAAATATATATTGAATATTACATAAACATTACACTGTTTTATTTACTGAGTTTTTTATGTAAGTAAAATTAATTCTCTTTTTAATTCGAACAATTGTCAACCGATAAAAAAAAAAAATTAATTTTTTTTTATTTTAATTACAAAGATGTATAAAAATAAAAATAAACAAAGCAAAAAAAATAACTTAATAATTTTTTTTTTTTTCAACTAGCTTCAGTGTACGGCTAACTTGTACATACATGATTAGTAAACTAACTTAATGTACTTAAAAGATTAATAATATCTTTTATTAACCATGTGTCTAATAAAAGTTTTTTTTTTTTGCCATATCTCGGTTATAATTATGTTATATCTTTTTATTCTTTTTATTTAATTCTTTTTTTGTTACATGTTTTTTTTTATGATGATGATTTTTTTTTTTTAGAGAGAAATGAAGAGAAAAAGAATAGCAAATGGATTGCTTCAAATAAAATTTCTTTAACTTTTATAGACTTTCGTTTTTTTTCAAGGTGATCTAATTAGTTTTGTATTATAAAAATAGAATCTATAATACAAAATTATAAAGGAGTCCTAAAAATTTGCTTTATATTAACTTGGATATTCATTACTTTATCCAAGTCATTGAATATTCAATTAATAAATCAAAAATAGTTTTAATTTAACATTATAAATTTCTCAGAAAAAAAAAAAAAGTGAACGAAGCTATATATTCAGTCAATTATAAAGAATATTATACATGCATTTTATCTATATGAATATATATATATATAAAAAAATAAATATATTTAATATATTAAGAATAAATATCATTAACTTTTCTGAATTTGTATATATGTTTATACTTCGCCCAAATTTACTTCCTCACGATTGTCAACATCTTCTACAAATCCTGAATCCACAGATATTGTATCTAAGTTATTGTTAGAATTCAATCTAGAAAATACCTTTATTTTAAAAAAAATTTAATTAATATATCTAATTAAGTAAAAAAAATTCAAATATGCATTTTTAAATTTGTCTTTTATCTTACAGACATAGCTATGCAACCCACATAAAAACTAAAAAACAAAACGTTTAAAACCATAAAAAGAATGATAGGATAATTACGAATAACACTATCAGATGTATCATTTCTTGTAGAATACTTCGTGAACTCTATTACATTTGGAAAAATGATAATATTTTGTTGGTCACTCATATTAAAAAAAAGTTGTTCTTAATTTTGCTTTTTATATGATTTTTTATAACATAATTATATTAAAATAAAAATTATGTAAAAAATTTTTTAAATGAGAAACAGTTTATTATAATGCATATGAACATAAAATTATAGGAATAAAAAAATGTTCCATATTGCATTAATTTAAAATCATTTGGAGTACTTATATATTCATATAATAAAAAATAAACTTACTTAAAAAACTTCATTTTTAAACATTAATCATTAAAAAATTTTATTATATGTTATTGTTTTAAAGAGATTTTTAGAGAAGGATAAAATAAGAATTTAATAAAAATTGGGATTTTTTAACTTTTATATTATTTTAGAATGACTATTTATAGAGATATAAAGCATATAACAAATAGTGTAAAAATTACAAAAATTTGCATAATACATAAAATTTTATTAAAAAGATAATTTGATCGTATTTAAAATTCTCATTTATACTAATAAATTATTTTTCATAAATATTGAATGCACTCTTACTTTTAAAAAAAGAACAAGTTTAATAAAAAAAATTATTAAAATTTAGTTTATAATGCATGTAATTCTTTATTTTTTATGCAATACAATTTTTTATAGTATTTTTAATATTATTAGTAGCAAATATAAATATAATTTATTTATTAAAATATCTATAAAATTCTTTTTACTTCACATATTTTTTCTCATATCTACTCTAAAGATTCAAGTTAATGTAACAAAAATAAATATAGATACACAAATTCTACCTTTAAATAATTTTATTTAACTTCTAATTCTTTTTATTATCAAAATTTTTTTTTTTACGTGATTAAATTTTTAAGTAGTTTCCTTTAGTTTATATAATTCGTCATAACACTTTTAGTAATATATAAGAAAATTCCAATAATTTTTAATTTAAAAAAATTAATGTTATATTAAAAAATAATAATAATTATCTATTGTTATTTTCTACTATTAAATTTTTTTTATATTATTTATGTATATCTATTTAATTTTTTTTTTTCATTATATCGGTTATGTAATTTTGCTTACTCTTTTAATATATAAATAAAGGTTATTATTTTATCATTTCATTGATTTTTTTTATTATAAAAGTATATAAATTTTTTATTTAAATTTTTTTTTTTTTTATAATAGAACATTCTTTACTAACAAAATAAGAACTTAACAGAAAAAAATTTATCCTATATCAAATATAGTAATTTTTAGATATATGATTAATAAAAAATTTTATTAGTCTTTTATAGCATATAAAGTCAATGTACTAGTCAGGAAAGTACAATTCAACTAGTCACTAATGATAGAATAAAAAAAAAATGTATATGACTATATTCTTTTTTTGTTTATTTTATTATATATATTTATTATTATTATTATATCTTTAAAAAAAAAATATATTTTTTTTTGTCTATAAAAAATTTTGAGGAATGAAGAAGAGAGTTAATTTTTTTTAACTAAAATGTAAAAAAATGAATATAAGAAAACTTTTTAATTTTTTTTTATAAACAAAAAATATAATGTATGTTATATTTTATTTGTATATTTTGAAATAACAGTGAACAACTTAAAATTTAATCTTGTTATTTGTGTGCGTTTCTAAATTAAAAGAGTACATTTATTCTTTCTAAATAAGTATACATTTGTAAAAATAAATATATGTTTGTTAAGCAATATATAGAATTATTTAGTTCAAATAATATATACGATAAATATTTCTATGTATATAATAAGAATAAGTATATACAATAAAAATCAGTATATTTAATTATGTATGTCTTTATTAATTTGTTTGTTTAATACTCCTGCAAAATTGTTAAATGAGAAATTAATAAATCAATATGATATATCAAATAGTTAATTTTTAAAAAAAATGGATAAAAAAGTTTTTTTTTGTGTGGATTGGATATTTTATATTAAGATATTTTTTAAAAGAGAATTTCATAAAAAATAACATACTTTATTCTTAATTTTTTTGCGAAAATAAACTGAAATGACACATAATTTCATGAACGAGATCCAAATTTTTTAACATAATAAATTCAAGCAATTAAATTTTATTTTTTGTGATTTCAATTCTTTTTTTTAAAATTGTTATATATGTTTATATATTAAAATGAAAAAGACAAAGATATAGAAATATTATATTATTTAATAATTAGTTATTACAAATTTTTAATTAATTTTAATAACTTGTTTTATTTTATTTTATTACTATTTATTAACCTAATGTATAGTTTTATATTACAAAATAATATCATTTTTATTTCATTAATACTATATAAAAATTCATTTTTTTTTTTTTTTTTTTAAATTTTATCTTATTTTATGTATATATAACATGAGTTAATTTTTTGTAAAATTTATTTTTTTCTATTTTTCGTTGTGTAACTTTTTTATAATAGTACTGATATTTTTAAAAACTTTATTAAAAGGAAAAATGCAAATTATTTCTCATATATATATCTTTTCTAATTGAATGTGTTTTTCTTTAATTTTCCTATTTTAATCTGTTTTTACTTTTATATTTTATTTAATCACTAGAAAAAAAAAATTTTTATAATAAATTAATCTTAAATAAAATAATTCATTATAAAAAATTAAAATGAAAAATGAATGTTTTTCTTTAAAGGAAAACTTTAAATAACAGTAAGGTAAAATGTGATTTTAATAATTGTTATTATTATCATAAATAATTACTTTTAATAAAAAATATATTTTCTTATTGTAAAAAGATAAATAGAAAACTATAATTTAAGTGTGAAAAATGTTATGTTAGTACTTTTAAATTTTTATTTTATTTTTTCAATATCATTTTGAATATATATTATTTTTGACATAAAAATAAAAAATTGTATATTGTTTCCTTTTTTTTTGTATAAAACATTGTTTTATCTAGCTGGTTTATTATTTGGCCGTTTAATGACTTTGCTAGAGTATTAAACAAACAAGTTAATAAAGAGCATTGTATAACTAAATATACGTTTATATATATATTAGTTTTTTTTAATTATTATAAATGAGTTTTTAATTATAAAGAATTACTTATTCTTTTAATTAAAAACATACATACAAACTATAACAATTAATAAAGTCAAAACTTTATATTATTCAATGTTATTTCAAAATATAACATTAATTATAACAAAAAATTACTAATTTTATCTTTTTAATTTTATAAAAGATAATTAAATTTTTATTTACTAAAAATTTCTCACCAAAAAAAAAAAAAAATTATTTTTTTTTTTTTTTTTAAATATTTCAAAAACAAAATAAACAACACACAAAAAATATATATATATATATATATATTTTTTTTTTTATTATTAGTGTTAGTACACAATTGGTTTGTACATACACATACACAAACTAGCTTAGTATACTACAAAAATTATAATATTCTCTGTTACTCAGTCAGTGCATGGGTACTTGTAGATATACGTACAGTAACCTAGCATTTTGTACTGAAAAAGGTTAATAATAATCTTTATTAACCACTAGCATAATACTAAATGGTGATTAACCAATGTTTTTACATAAAAAATAAATATCTCCTTCCATATGTTCCTCTTACCTGTAGAATATTTGGCACAAAATATAATGTAAAGAAAAGAGTTGGTTTTAATTTAATTAATAATATAAATTTTTTTTTCTATAACTAGAAGAATTTTGCTAAATAACTTATTTTTTTTTATGATAATGCTGGACATATTTTTAAAGAAAAACAACAGAATAATGAATTAATAAAAGTAAAAAAATACAAAAATTTAGAATAAGTTATATAAAAAGAAGAATAAAATCCAAATAAACAAAGTATAAAATTCATAAAGAATAAAATAGAAATATTTACAGTATAGTAGATATATATACATGATTTACTGATTTATTAATTGCCCGTTTAATGACTTTGCTAGAGTATTAAGCAAACAAATTAATAAAGAGCATGTATAACTAAGTATACGTTTATGTATATATATTCGTTTTTATTATATATATATATATACTGTTTTCTTATGATGCATAATATTTAATTGAAGTTAAATTTTACTGCATCTTTTAATAAACCTATTTAACCGCTATAAATGAGTTTTTATTTACAAAGAATTAATATCTTCTTTTAATTAAAAACATACAAACAATTTATAACAATTTATTAAGTAAAAATTTTATGATATTCAATGTTATTTCAAGATATACATTGAATAATACATAAACATTTCTCTTATCTCTTAAGTTTTTAATAAGTTAACATTTCTTTCTTTTAATTTTTTTTTTTACACTAAAAATTAAAACATATTATAACATAACATAACATAACTTTCAAAACTCCCAAAAAAAAAAATATATTAATTTTTTTTTTTTTTTTTTTAATTACAAAGATGTATATATATATAAATA
>NW_021628501.1:0-2350 GCF_900005765.1 Plasmodium relictum
CTATATATATAAAAAAAAAAAAAAAAAAAAAATAAAGTTATTTTTTTTTGTTTGTTTATTTATATATATATACATCTTTGTAATTTAAAAAAAAAAAAAATTAAATATATTTTTAATTTTTTTGGGAAGAGTTTTATGAATGAATGTTATGTTATGTTATGTTATGTTTTAATTTTTAGTGTAAATAAAAATTAAAAGAAAGAAATGTTAACTTATTAAAACTTAAGAGATAAGAGAAATATTTATGTATTATTCAATGTATATTTTTGAAATAACATTGAATATCATAAAATTTTGACTTAATAAATTGTTATAAATTATTTGTATGTTTTGAATTAAATAAGATATTAATTCTTTGTAAATAAAAACTCATTTATAACTGTTAATAGGTTTATTAAAAGATGCAGTAAAATTTAACTTCAATTAAATATTATGCATCATAAGAAAACTGTATATATATATATAATAAAAACTAATATATATATATAAACGTATACTTAGTTATACATGCTCTTTATTAATTTGTTTGTTTAATACTCTAGCAAAGTCATTAAACGGGCAATTAATAAATCATAAGTTAACATTTCTCTCTTTTAATTTTTATTTACACTAAAAATTAAAACATAACATAACATAACATTCAAAAAACTCTTCAAAAAAAAAAATATTAATTTTTTTTTTTTTTTTTTAATTACAAAGATGTATATATATATAAATAAACAAACAAAAAAAAAATAACTTTATTTTTTTTTTTTTTATATAGGACTAGCGTCAGTGCATGGCTAACTTGTACGTATACAACTAGCAACTAGCTTAGCATGCTACAAAAGGTTAATAATACCTTTTATTAACCAATTACTTAACAGATATAATTTTATTTTTATAAATGTGTTTTTATATACAAAGAATAAGTATATCTTTTAATTAAAAACACACACGATTTATGCCAAATAAAAAAAGTTAAAATTCTAGTTCATTCAATGTTATTTGTATATATATATATCGAATACAACATAGACATTATATATTTTCATATATTAATTTTTATGTAAGTAAAAACTAATTCCCTTTTTAATTCGAACAAAAGTTAACTGACAACCAAAAAAAAAAAAAATTTTTTTTTTTTTTTAAGATATATAAAAAATAAAAACAAACAAAAAAAAATATATGTATATATTTTTTTTTTTTTTTGACTAGCGTATATAAGGCTAGTAAACTAACTTAATGTATCATAAAAGGTTAACATCTTTTATTAACCACAAATCTAAAATTGATTTGATAATTTTATGCTCAATGTTTTTTAAAAAATATTAAGCAAATAAGTTAATAAAGAATATGTAGAACAATCTTTACTAATTCTGCTTATAATAAAAATATGTTTATATTAAATATTGGTTAATAAAAGATGTTTTTAAATTTTATATGTAAAGTTATCTTACTAATCAGGGAGATAAAAATGAGCCATTCGATAATGCTAGTTAAAAAAAACTATAAATAAAGCTATATTTTTTTTTTTTGCTTATTTTATTTTATATATATTTTATTAATAAAAAATAAAAAAAATATTTTTTATTAATTAATTTATAATTTTTTTTGGATGTTGAGTTTTTAATTGAAGAGAGGATTTTTACTAACATAAAAATTAATGTATGAAAAATGACTAAAAGAAAATATTAAGTTTTTTAATTAATAAAATGTATAATTTCGTGCTATATTCTATTTGTACATTTCGAAATAACAGTGAATAACTTAGAATTTAATTTTTGTTATTCATTTTGATTTAATTATTTGTATGTGTCTCTAAATTGAAAGAATATACTTATTCTTTGTAAATAAGTATACATTCTTCAGAATAAATGTGTCCATTAAGCAATATAGAAATGTTTAATTCAAATTAAATGTTATATATTATAAACATTACTATATATGTGATTTATTAATTGCCCGTTTAATGACTTTGCTAGAGTATTAAACAAACAAATTAATAAAGAGCATGTATAACTAAGTATACGTTTATATATATATATTCGTTTTTATTATATATATATATACAGTTTTCTTATGATGCATAATATTTAATTGAAGTTAAATTTTACTGCATCTTTTAATAAACCTATTAACAGTTATAAATGAGTTTTTATTTACAAAGAATTAATATCTTCTTTTAATTAAAAACATACAAATAATTTATAACAATTTATTAAGTCAAAATTTTATGATATTCAATGTTATTTCAAAAATATACATTGAATAATACATAAATATTTCTCTTATCTCTTAAGTTTTAATAAGTTAACATTTCTTTCTTTTAATTTTTATTTACACTAAAAATTAAAACATAACATAACAT
>NW_021628502.1:0-2327 GCF_900005765.1 Plasmodium relictum
GTTATAACAAATAACAAAAATTATGTTCTATTTATATATTTCAAAATAACAGTAAATAACTTAGAATTTAATTTTTGTTATTTGTTATAACTTAATTATTTGTGTGTTCTTATACTAAAATAATTGATTTATTAATTGGCTGCTTAATGACTTTGAGAGAGTATTAAACAAACAAATTAATAAAGAGCATTTATGACTGAGTAAAATTTTATTACGATTTTAATAGCCTTATTAATTGTTATAAATGAGTTTTTAATTATAAAGAATTAATTAATCTTTTAATTAAAAACGTACATACAAACTATAACAATTAATAAAGTCAAATCTTTATATTATTGGTTAATAAAAGGTATTATTAACCTTTTGTAGCATGCTAAGCTAGTTGCTAGTTGTATACGTACAAGTTAGCCATGCACAGACGCTAGTCCTATATATATAAAAAAAAAAAAAATAAAAATAAAGTTATTTTTTTTTGTTTGTTTATTTATATATATATACATCTTTGTAATTTAAAAAAAAAAAAAGAATTAAATATATTTTTTTTTTTTGGAAGAGTTTTATGAATGAATGTTATGTCATGTTATGTTATGTTTTAATTTTTAGTGTAAATAAAAATTAAGAGAGAAATGTTAACTTATTAAAAACTTAAGAGATAAGAGAAATGTTTATGTATTATTCAATGTATATTTTTGAAATAACATTGAATATCATAAAATTTTGATTTAATAAATTGTTATAAATTAATTGTATGTTTTTAATTAAAAGAAGATATTAATTCTTTGTAAATAAAAACTCATTTATAACTGTTAATAAGTTTATTAAAAGATGCAGTAAAATTTAACTTCAATTAAATATTATGCATCATAAGAAAACATTATATATATATATAATAAAAACGAATATATATATATAAACGTATACTTAGTTATACATGCTCTTTATTAATTTGTTTGTTTAATACTCTAGCAAAGTCATTAAACGGGCAATTAATAAATCAATTATTCAATGTTATTTTAAAATATAACATTGATCATAACAAAACATTATTAATCTTATCTTTTAATTTTATAAAAGATAATTAAATTTTTATTTATTAAAAATTTTCTACCCAAAAAAAAAAAATTATTTTTTTTTTTTTTTAAATATTTCCAAAAACAAAAAAAAAATATATATATATATATATATATTTTTTTTTTTATCAGTGTTAGTACACAATTAGCTTGTACATACACATACACAAACTAGCTTAGTGTACTACAAAAATTATAATATCCCCTGTTACTCAGTGTATGGGTACTTGTATATACACGTACAGTAACCTAACATATTGTACTGAAAAAGGTTAATAATAGCTTTTATTAACCAATGTACTAGAAATATATAGAAACCATTTAATGTATTGGTTTCATAGTAGTAAGTTTACAGGACATTGTGGAGAGAACAAAACATTAAAAAAAATTCAGAAACATTTTTGCTGGCTTAATATTAGCAAAGAAATTGAAGATTATGTTACAAATTATCTAATATGTCAAATAATGCTCAATAAAAGGTTTAAACCAGATGTAAATTAAGCATTATCAAAATCTTATATATTTGATATGGTATCATTATATATCATAGATTCTAGAACTTGGAAAGGTAAGGAATATCATACACAAATAACAATTGACTATTGTATTCTCGTTTTATGTTAACAAATGTGACAGATAAAGCTCCTAGATTTAAGGATGCAATAAATATTATAAGAAATACATGGATCTCTATATTTGGATAACCAAAAAGTATTTTAATAGATCGAGGTTCAGTATATATGAGTCAAGAATGTAAAGATTATATTATTAATGAATTACAGATAAAATTATATCATACTAATGCGTATTATTGGTTAATAAAAGGTATTATTAACCTTTTGTAGTATGCTAAGCTAGTTGCTAGTTGTATACGTACAAGTTAGCCATGCACTGACGCTAGTCCTATAAATTAAAAAAAAAAAAAAAAAAAAAAATATAAAATTATTTTTTTTTTTTTGTTTGTTTATTAATATATATATACATCTTTGTAATTATAAAAAAAAAATTAATTATATTTTTTTTTTTAATAAAGTTTTTTTTTTTTGAAGAGAGATCATGTTATGTTTTAATTTTTAGTGTAAATAAAAATTAAAAGAAAGAAATGTTATGTTATAATATGTTTTAATTTTTAGTGTAAATAAAAATTAAAATGAATGAATGTTATGTTATGTTGTGTTATGTTATGTCATGTTATGTTATGTTATGTTATGTTATGTTTTAATTTTTAGTGTAAATAAAAATTAAAAGAAAGAAATG
>NW_021628503.1:0-2318 GCF_900005765.1 Plasmodium relictum
ATAAAAAAAAAAAAAAAAAATAAAGTTATTTTTTTTTTTTGTTTGTTTATTTACATATATATACATCTTTGTAATTAAAAAAAAAAAAAAAAAAATTAATAAATTTTTTTTTTTTGGGGAGTTTTTTGAAAGTTATGTTATGTTATGTTATGTTTTAATTTTTAGTGTAAATAAAAATTAAAAGAAAGAAATGTTAACTTATTAAAAACTTAAGAGATAAGAGAAATGTTTATGTATTATTCAATGTATATTTTTGAAATAACATTGAATATCATAAAATTTTGACTTAATAAATTGTTATAAATTATTTGTATGTTTTTAATTAAAAGAAGATATTAATTCTTTGTAAATAAAAACTCATTTATAACTGTTAATAGGTTTATTAAAAGATGCAGTAAAATTTAACTTCAATTAAATATTATGCATCATAAGAAAACAGTATATATATATATAATAAAAACGAATATATATATATAAACGTATACTTAGTTATACATGCTCTTTATTAATTTGTTTGTTTAATACTCTAGCAAAGTCATTAAACGGCCAATTAATAAATCAAGTGGAAATGGACAATATAAACCATATTAGTCATTCCCGCATAGAGTAACAAATATAAAAAATGAGAATCTAAAAACCATACCCACTTATTATAGAGGCAAAGAAATACAGGTTCCTTTATCAAGGATAAAACTATTAAACAATAAAACTAATGAAATATACGAAAAACAGATGAAAATTTTAATACAAGTAATTAACCATCGTAAAAGAAAATTCGATACTATAGATGTATTAAAACCAAAAGATTATTTTGACATTTTTGATAGAAATAACTTTTCACAATTAAAATATTTGAGTAATAAAGATAGAAAAATTGATAAAGAAATACAAAATGGGTTAGAAGTTATAAAACAAGACAAAGAGAGCAAAATATAAATAATATCATTACTGCCCCTAATTAGTGAAGTATGGTTCATAAAAGATGTTATTAACCTTTTATAATACATAAAGTTAGCTTACTAGTTAGGAAAATACAGTTCAGTTATACTATAACACTTGCTAAAAAAAAAAAAATATTTAACAATTTTTTTACTTAGAATATAAAAAATTAATGTATGAAAAGCAAATGTAAAAAAACTTTTTATTTCTTTTAATTAATAAAAAGTATAATTTTTGTGTTGTATTCAATTTGCATATTTTATAATAACAGTGAATAACTTAAAATTTAATTCTGTTATTTGTTATAAGTTAATTATTTTTGTACGTTTATAAATTATAAATAATTTAATTATTTACAACGAAAAATTATACATTCGTCAAAGTAAATATATGCCTGTTAAGCAATATAAAATTGCTTTATCAAATTGAATGTTATAAATAGTATTTCTATATCTAATATAAAAATCAGTATATTTAGTTATACATGCTCTTTATTAATTTGTTTGTTTAATACTCTAGCAAGGTTATTGAATAGACAATTAATAAAGTACTTTGTTAATATGAATTTCATAAAAAAAATAAATTATATTTTTAAATTTTTAAAATAATTTTTAATTACTTTATTTTTTCACAAATTTTTTTACATTTCATTTATTTTAATTACTTCTTATTTTATTTTATTTAAAAGGATTTAGTTTTCTTTTATTATTTTATTTATATAGATTTATTTTTCTTTTGTTATTTTATTTAAATGGATTTAATTTTCTCTTTGAATTTTTTGTATGCATATTTAGGAAAAAAAAAAAAATATATTTTTTTTTAATAATAAATACATGATTTTGTTAGAGTATTTTATTTTTTGTACGAATATTTTTTGAATGCATTATATAACTCTTACTTTATAAATGTAATATATCCTCATTTTTATTGAATTTATTATTGATTTATTAGTTAGCTGCTCAATGACTTTGCTAGAGTATTGGTTAATAAAAGGTATTATTAACCTTTTGTAGCATGCTAAGCTAGTTTCTAGTTTTATAAGGACAAATTTGCCCTGCCCTTACGCTAGTTCTATAAAATAAAAAAAAAAAAAAAAAAAATATAAAATTATTTTTTTTTTTTTGTTTGTTTATTAAGATAGATATACATCTTTGTAATTATAAAAAAAAAATTAATAATATTTTTTTTTTATAAAGTTTTTTTTTTTTGATGAGAGATCATGTTATGTTATGTTATGTTTTAATTTTTAGGTAAATAAAAATTAAAGGAAAGAAATGTTAACTTATTAAAACTTATGAAATAAGAGAAATGTTTATGTATTATTCAATGTATATCTTGAAATAACATTGAATATCATAAAATTTTGACTTAATAACTTG
>NW_021628504.1:0-2292 GCF_900005765.1 Plasmodium relictum
ATTGGAATATTTTTTTTTTATTTTAAATTACAAAGATGTATAAAAATAAAATAAACAAAAAAAAATATAGCTATATATATACATCTTTTTTTTTTATAACTAAGGTCAGTGCATGGATGACTTCTGTGTTCTTGATTTATTAATTGCCCGTTTAATGACTTTGCTAGAGTATTAAACAAACAAATTAATAAAGAGCATGTATAACTAAGTATACGTTTATATATATATATTCGTTTTTATTATATATATATATATACTGTTTTCTTATGATGCATAATATTTAATTGAAGTTAAATTTTACTGCATCTTTTAATAAACCTATTAACAGTTATAAATGAGTTTTTATTTACAAAGAATTGATATCTTCTTTTAATTAAAAACATACAAATAATTTATAACAATTTATTAAGTCAAAATTTTATGATATTCAATGTTATTTCAAAAAATATACATTGAATAATACATAAATATTTCTCTTATCTCTTAAGTTTTTAATAAGTTAACATTTCTTTCTTTTAATTTTTATTTACACTAAAAATTAAAACATAACATAACATAACATAACATTCATTCATAAAACTCTTCCCAAAAAAAAAAAAAAAATATATTTAATTTTTTTTTTTTTTAAATTACAAAGATGTATATATATATAAATAAACAAACAAAAAAAAATAACTTTATTTTTTTTTTTTTTTTTATATACATAGGACTAGCGTCAGTGCATGGCTAACTTGTACGTATACAACTAGCAACTAGCTTAGCATGCTACAAAAGGTTAATAATACCTTTTATTAACCAGTATGACAACATAAAATGAAGTCTTATGATAAAATATCTTGTAATATACCTGAGATAGCTTTCATTTCAAGAAATGTAATCATAAATAAGTACATAAATAATTCGTTTAAAGGTTTGAATAATGTAACTAAAAACAGAGATTCCATATGTCACATATTATACAGACTCATTGTTATATCGATAATTGCTTTTTTATATATTTATCTTCAAGTAAGATATATATATATATATATATATATATATATATATATAAGTATACGTGAATTAATTATTTTTTATTGATATATACAGAAAAATTATAATTTCATTTATTTAAAAATTATTTTTTAAATACTTAATTTTTAATTTTTGTTTAGTGTTCATATGAGTTAAAAGAGAATGTAGCTAGGGAACTACATTTCAGTGAATATCATTCAAGAATATTGGTCCAACAAAAAAGTAATAATGCGAGATCAGTAAATAGATATAATATTGTTAAGGCACTTTTTAAAAAAATAGAAGATGATTATAAAAATCACAAGAGTAATATTATCATGGGAATGATCTTTGGTATGAAGAGTGAATTGATGGATTCTCCTTCTTTAAGAGATTATCCTCTTGATTTAAAATATTTTTTATGGTTAAAGTGGTCTGATTATTTAAATATGCTAATAAGTTCATTGGAATCTAAAGAACATCGTGAGTTTGATGAAATAGAAAGATCTGGACATTCAAATACCCGTGCTTTAAGTCTATCTAAAAGATTAATTAAGGAATTGATTTATTAATTGCCCGTTTAATGACTTTGCTAGAGTATTAAACAAACAAATTAATAAAGAGCATGTATAACTAAGTATACGTTTATATATATATATTAGTTTTTATTATATATACATATACAGTTTTCTTATGATGCATAATATTTAATTGAAGTTAAATTTTACTGCATCTTTTAATAAACCTATTAACAGTTATAAATGAGTTTTTATTTACAAAGAATTAATATCTTCTTTTAATTAAAAACGTACAAATAATTTATAACAATTTATTAAGTCAAAATTTTATGATATTCAATGTTATTTCAAAAATATACATTGAATAATACATAAATATTTCTCTTATCTCTTAAGTTTTAATAAGTTAACATTTCTTTCTTTTAATTTTTATTTACACTAAAAATTAAAACATAACATAACATAACATAACATTCATTCTTTTAATTTTTTTTTACACTAAAAATTAAAACATATTATAACATAACATAACATAACATAACATAACATAAAATTTCTTTCTTTTAATTTTTATTTACACTAAAAATTAAAACATATTATAACATAACATAACATAACATTTCTTTCTTTTAATTTTTATTTACACTAAAAATTAAAACATATTATAACATAACATAACATGATCTCTCATCGAAAAAAAAAAAAAAAACTTTATATATAAAAAAAAAATATTATTAATTTTTTTTTTATAATTACAAAGATGTATATATATATTAATAAA
>NW_021628506.1:0-16161 GCF_900005765.1 Plasmodium relictum
AAGAGTTTTTTGAAAAGAAATGTTATGTTATAATATGTTTTAATTTTTAGTGTAAATAAAAATTAAAATGAATGAATGTTATGTTATGTTATGTTATGTTTTAATTTTTAGTGTAAATAAAAATTAAAAGAAAGAAATGTTAACTTATTAAAACTTAAGAGATAAGAGAAATATTTATGTATTATTCAATGTATATTTTTGAAATAACATTGAATATCATAAAATTTTGACTTAATAAATTGTTATAAATTATTTGTATGTTTTTAATTAAAAGAAGATATTAATTCTTTGTAAATAAAAACTCATTTATAACTGTTAATAGGTTTATTAAAAGATGCAGTAAAATTTAACTTCAATTAAATATTATGCATCATAAGAAAACTGTATATATATATATAATAAAAACTAATATATATATATAAACGTATACTTAGTTATACATGCTCTTTATTAATTTGTTTGTTTAATACTCTAGCAAAGTCATTAAACGGGCAATTAATAAATCAATATCCCAGCATAGTCATTAAATAGGAAATTAATAAATAAATATGATAAATATTTCGATATGCCATATAAGAATAAGTATATATACTAAAAATCAGTATATTCAGTTATACATGCTCTTTATTAATTTATTTGTTTAATACTCTAGCAAAGTCATTAAACAGCCAATTGATAAATCACTTACACATCTAATATTGCTTCTATTTCTTCATCTATTCTCGTCCCTATAGTTCTATTTCTTCTTCTTCATTTTCAAAATATCCTGAATCTATCGATCTTGTTTCTCTCAATAAATTAATTATTCTTCTTTGTTGTTGAGTCTAAGATACAAATAAAAATTAATTTAAAAGAAATTATTTCCATATTAATAATAATTATTATTTAAATATTTAATAAAAAAAAAAAAAAATAGTATATTAAGTAATTTTAATATTACATATTTTATATATGTATATATCATCATCACAATAAGCGAAATAAGTAAAGCTAAACTTAATACAATATATGAGTAAAATATAAAATAAAGAGGATTGAATTTATATGTATATCGATTACTATGCATACCATCAGGTATTTTTAAATTTTCGGTAAAATTAACAACATTACTACTATTATAAAAGTTTGCGTCCATTTTTAATTAACCGAAACTATCATATAAATTTAGTATTGTATATATTTTTTTATTAGTATGAAATTGATATATTTTCAAGTCTATAACAAAATTTTTAATAAATATTTATTTCTAGTTTCTAATAAATACAAACGATAGAACTAAGTTTACTTTTAAACAAAATTAAAATTTTTAATATTGCAAGAATAAATAAAATGAATAATACTGTTTTAAAATATTAATTTTTAGATATTTCAATAATTATTTTTTTATAATGTATACGTAATCTTAATTTATTGGATATATATAAGTAATTTATAGAAAAATTTATTTTTGTAGAAATTCTTATATTGTTTTTACAAGATAATTAATACAACATAAGAAAAAAATTTATCATAAATATTAATTCACTTTTTTCATTTTTCAAAAAAAATTAACAAGGAGGTTAATATATATATAATTTACTACATTTTTTTAACATAAAAATGAATGCATAACTTACTGAAAAAATTATATTTATTTCACAGGAGTTAAAATTTAAAAAAAAAAACTTTCTTTAAACATAAGAAAAAAAAATAAAATTTTAATGATTATGATAATTATTTTATTGCTTATAAATTTAAAAATAATAGTATTTTAATATCGATATTCTTCATATTTGATAGTAATAATTTAAAACCACTATTATATATAAAAAGGGTATTATGGTGGAAAAAAAAAAATTTATAGCAAAAATTAGGTTTTTTGCATGTAGAAAATTTGTTTTAAATAAATGTTAATATAATTGTGATGAAAAAATGATTATGATAATGTAAAAGCAGAGGAGAAAAAAAAATGCAAAAGGTATGGAAGAAAGCGAAAAAAAAAAAAAAAAAAAGAAAAAAAGAAAAAGAAAAAGAAAAAAAGAAAAAGAAAAAAATAAAAAGAAAAGGAAAAAGAAAAAGAAAAAGAAAAAGAAAAGGAAGAAGAAAAAGAAAAAGAAAAAGAAAAAGAAAAAGAAAAAAATAAAAGAAAAAGAAAAAAATAAAAGAAAAAGAAAAAAATAAAAGAAAAAAAATAAATATGAAAAAAATTGAACATAAAGATAGTGTATTTTGAAAAATTAAATCTAAGAATAATACAAATAACAATTCAAATTATAATTTCATATGAAGTTATAATATCAAAGAAGATAATATTATATAAATTTAATTATAGTACTGTAACTAATAATTATATTTTCATAAATATGTAATAGTGCTATTATGTGATAATAAAATTTTAGTAATAAAAATATGATAAATTAAAAGTTTTATCACATTAAATTATTAATCTTTGTATAAATAAATAACATGAAAATAAAAATAAAGATTATTAAATTTAAAGCATAAAAATTGTAGTTATGATAAAAATTATCTGATTAATAATAATGAGTATACTTTAACGACTTAAATGAAAAATTTTATTTTTATATTGGCATAAAAGCATATTAATGAACTTGATCTTGATTATTTTAAGAAACGAAAACGTAACATAATTTTTATTTGCATGATCCATTTTTTTGTATTAAAAAATATATGTAGAAACAGTAATAAAAATATATTTATCTTAGAAAAAAAGTAGCAGACATTGTATATATTTTTGTGAAATGCATGAAATTAATAATAATAGGGATAAAATGAGATTATTAATAGTGGCTATCATGTATTCTCATATAATGATTTATTAATTGTCCGTTTGAATACTTTTAAAGTATTTTAAAAAGTAAAGAGAATGTAAAGGAATCCCTATTGATTTTATATGTAATAAAATTAATAAATTTTATTTTATGTATATTTTATTTTAATCAATATTCGCATTATTGTTTAATAAATTATCTTATTTATTTAAAAGTATTAATAATTTAAGTTCATTAATAATTCTCATTCCAATTAATAATTTATCTTAAAAATTAAATTAATCATCAAAAGTGAAAAAAAAAATAAAAAAAGCAATGCATCAGTAATTTTTTTTTTTTTTTAATATGCATTTTCCTTTTTTAAAAAAAAGTTAACGAAAAATAAAATATTTTATAGACCACATAAGTTATATGTATAAAAAAGGTTATTTATCTAATGTTTCTCTTGAATACCATTTGCAAATTTTTTATAAAGCTATCCACAGATCTATGCTTAATGGGAAGATAATGATATTACTCAGACCATTAAAATTATTTAAAATAGGGAAATAATACTATTTATTAATCGTATATTCAAGATTTATATGTTTTATATAACGTGGGAACATTATGTAACGTTGATTAAAATGTGTAAAAAAGGTTTTCAGTAAATTATGTGATGTATATTAATAAATCTTGTCATTAACCTTAGGCAAGGAATATTCATATTTATAATTTTTCAAATATTTGAATAAACAAAATCCTTTTAATCTACCTTATATTGTCTTTTTTTATTATTTAAATGAATTAGAATTTATTTTAAGAGATAACATAAAATTTATATTTTCTTTTTATAGAAATATTGCATAATGTATATTCCAAAAAAAATATAAAACAAGTAACAATATTCATTCCAATAAAATTGCAAAGGGATATTAGTTTAAAATTAAATAAATAATGTTAGATTAAGGTAGCTTCTTTTTGTTTAAATATATATAAGTTAAATAAGTTCACTATTATTCAAAATAAGAAAATGTTATACTTTATATATAGGAATTATTCAAATTATAATTATTTGAGTTATAAATATCCTATGATTCATATTATTTGCATGAATATTTAGAAAAAGAATCTGGAACAAGCGTTGAAATTTTATTGCATTGAACTGTATATATTTTATAACTTACGTATATGAATTTTTGAATATGAATATTGAGACATCATTTTTCTTTTTATTTTTATAAAATAAAATTTATAATAATTAAATAATAAAAAAAAATTATTTAAATAATAATATGAATGCACTACAGAAAAAAAGAATGAATTAATATATGTGCAAACATAAAATAAGTAATTTTTCTAAGATTATAGTTTTTTTATTAAGAAAAAAGGAATTTCAAATATATGATCACAGGGGTATTTCTTTTATTTTCTCTATATAAATTATGAAATTTATTTGTTTTTTATGATTTACATTTAAGTTTTAGTAAATTATTCTGAACTACTCATTTACTTTTTTATTAAATATCTGATATTTTATATTAATAAATATAAAAAAAGACATTTAATTAGAAAAATAAATAAATAAATAAATAAATATATATATATATATATATATATATAATAAAAATTTAGTATAGTTTTTGTATATATTTACGTGAATTTATAATATTTATATGCATATAACATTTTTATAATTTTTTTTTAATATATATAATTTTTAATGCGTACATAAAATAATATAAATGAATATTTTACAAAAGAAATGCTGATTAATAAATGATATCAACTTTTTATGAAATAATAATTAGTAAATTATATGGAAAATAGAAAGTTTTCCATGTGCATTCTCTAGTTAAAAAAAAAAAAATTACTACTTTTTTTTTATGTTTTTGTGGGTTCACTAAAATATTTTTATTTTATTTTTTTTTGTTTTATTATTGAATTGTTTTTGGTGCATATGAAGATATTAAGTCTAGTTAATTTTTGAACAATAAAAAATTGAATACAGATTTAAAAGAAAAAAGGATCATTTCTTTTTCTATTAATATTTAACTTTTATATATTTTTGAAATGCTGCTAATAACAATAATTTAAATTTTTTTTTTTTTATCTTTACTAAATAACTTTCATGTAATAAATAATTTTAATAAACATTTAAATTTTTAATAAAAATAGTGATTATTTTTATAAAAGTAAGTGTATCTAAAGCATTGAATGTTTATGTAAACTAAATGTGTAAATTCATACATATAGCATCGATACATTTTTACAACAATTAAAATTATTAGAGACATCTTTGAATGATCCTTATTAGTTTGTTTACTCAATACTATAATAAGATCTTTGAACACTAAATTAATAAATCAAATGACAACAAAAATAGGAAATTTAAGCCTACAAAGGTATAACCATAATGGATTAATAAGATTGAATCATGGATGAGGAATTTAGAATGATTTGTAATACCAGAAGGGAAAGTGAAAATACAAAAACCTTCAAGAAATGAAACATGCATGGTTATATAAAATTTTCTATCCACTTCTTACTAAAATGATTTAGGAGACTTAACACTGGACGAAAATATAACTACTATGTTGCAGTTACAAATTATATTAGCCAGACTTTTGTTTAATAACCATGTTAGTCAATGAATAGATTCATTGCTCTTAATTAATGTACAGTTTGAGTTTTATCTTAATAAAGCTTATATATATGTTCGTAGTTAAGTTCATAGTACTAAACAATTATTTGTAACTTAAACAATTATTCCTTTATCTAGGAGTACACTGCATGCAATAAGTTACCAGAACCTTAACGAATTTAGTGTGTCACATTGCTATTTTTTTTTTTTTTGACACATTTCGGTTATGATTACATTATATCTTCTTTTTTTTATTTTTTTTATTTTTTTTTTTTTTGATGGAGAAACATTGAAAAAGAAAAGGATAGCTAGTGTATTGCTTTTATTTTATTTAACTTTTATAGACTTTTATTTTCTTAAAGTGATTTAATTAATTTTGTGTTATAAAAATAGAATCTATAATACAAAATTATAAAGGATTCCTAAAACTTGCTCTTTATTAACATGAATATTCATTACTTTTATCCAATTCTTTGAATACCCAATTAATAAATTACGGGTAGACACATTGAAACAATTAAAGGATCTTATAAGGGATAAGGAACAGCTTATTATAATAAGAACAATCAATTTATTTATTATGGACTGTTGGTCAACAAAAATTTTATTTATCTTTTCGAAATTTTTATATGAGAAAGGTTATATATAAAAGTTACCAATGCATGAAAGGTATTAAAAAAAATGCTTATACAGATATTTGCTCATGAAGATACCTATAACATGATTTTGCACATAGATATAGTTACGAAAAGATGCCTATGTAAAGATATATTTTGCAAAGAGATATTTATAATGGCATAAAATAATAAAGTGAATGTTTTGACTTTTATTAAAAAACATATTTTAATTTTTTTTTTTGTTTTATTTTTTTGTTATATAGATAATTATATAAAGGATATATAGTTATCTATGTTATGTAACTTTATTATAAATAAAATTAGTAGAGACTTACCCATATTCTCTTTATTAATTTGAATGCTTAAAATACTGTAAATGTATTAAAATGTCTAATTAATAAATCTATACACGAGGATTAAAAACCCATGTAATGAGACTCTCTATATTTACAAGTGTTAATACTCATGTTAGTTGAGACTCTTTAAGATTGCAAATAATATTATGTATTCTTATATAAATATTTGTACTTTTTTTTTCATGATAATTTTCATCATAGTTATAAATTAAATAGAGGTAAATTTTTGATAATAAATATAATACATAATAAAATGTATTCTAAAAGGAATAAATAGATCAAGAATTCTCAAGAAAAGAAAAAAAAAGTAACAAAATAAAAATAAATATATTAAGAGAGACAGTATTTTTTTTAATGATATTATTCCTATCTTTACATGAAACATTTACTATATAGTGTTGATTTATTAATTGGATATTTAAAGATCTGGGTAAAAGTAATGAATATCCAAGTTAATAAAGAGAAAATTTTTAGGACTCCTTTATAATTTTGTGTTATGGATTCTATATAATACAAAATTAGTTAAATTACCTTAAAAAAAAATGAAGGTCTATATAAGTTAAATAAAATTTATTTAAAGCAATCCACTTTCCTTTTCTGTTCCATTTTCTCCATCAAAATTTCCTTTTTTTTTACAAAAAAAAAATTTAAAAAAATAAAAAATAAAAAAGACATAATCATAGCCGAGATGTGTCTTAAAAAAAAAATAATTAGACACACTAAGTAGGTCAAAATTCTAGTATCTTGACTTTTTGCATGCAATGTAATCCTAGAGAAGACGTAATTATTTAAGTTTTAAATACTTGTTTAGTATTATGAAATTAACTACAAACATATATATATGTTTTATTAATTAGCCGTTTAATGACTTTGCTAGAGTATTAAAAAAACAAATTAATAAAGAGCATTTATGACTGAGTAAAATTTTATTACTCTTTTAATAGACTTATTAATTGTTATAAATGAGTTTTTAATTATAAAGAATTACTTATTCTTTTAGTTAAAAACATACAAACTATAACAATTAATAAAGTCAAAATTTTATATTATTCAATTTAATTTCAAAATATAACATTGATTATAACAAAACATTATTAATTTTTATCTTTTTAATTTTATAAAAGATAATTAAATTTTTATTTACTAAAAATTTCTCACCAAAAAAAAAAAAAAAAATTATTTTTTTTTTTTTTTAAAATATTTCAAAAACAAAATAAACAAACACAAAAAAAAAAATATATATATATATATTTTTTTTTTTTTATTAGTGTCAGTATATATTAGTTTGTACATATACACTAAACTAGCTTAGTGTACTACAAAAATTATGTCCTTTGTTACTCAGTCAGTGCATGGATACTTATGCATACACGTACAGTAACCTAGTATATTGTACTGAAAAAGGTTAATAATAGCTTTTATTAACCAATATATAAGTTTTATTAAGACAAACCTTAAACTGTATATTAATTAAGGTCAATGAATTTATTCATTGACCACTATTTAAGAATATGGATAACTAAAAAAATAAAAGATTTTTATTTTTTTTGCTTGTTAATTATTTTTGTAAATTATATTTTATTTAATCTTAATTTTAAAAAATAAAGATTTCTTTTTTTTTTTAACTATTTTCTTAAATATCAAACATGTGTAGATAATTATGTCATAGAAATTTTATTATGAAAATGATTAAAACTTATATTTTATAAAAGAAACTAATAATTTAAGGTACTATAACAAAAAAAAAATATTCATAAAAAGCATTTTAAAATAAAATTACTAAATCATAAAATTTTAAAATGAAAACAAATATATAAAAGAACATTTATTTTTAAGTTAATAGATATGTATAAAAAGAATTGAATATGTTAAAACATTTGAATTTTTTTTTTCTTTTATATAGGAGTATAGATTTACATAAGAATAATCATATTTTAATAATGAATATAAAATATTGAAAAATTATATTTCAGTGCAATAAATCTTAGGATAAAAATTATCCTCATCAAAATCATGTTGTAATTTTTTCTTTGTTATCTGTAATGGCTCTTCATCTAGATTATTTTGCGTTACTTCTGTAATTTCTTTTGAACATTTCTTTTTTCCAATTTCTTCAGTTTTACTTTTTTCTTCATAACATACGGTTTTTCTTCTATTTAAAAATTCTTCATTTTCATCTAATTGTTCAAAAAATAAGTTATCATCTATGTAAATAGAATTTTCATTTTTAGACAATTTTTCTACTTCTTGTGGTGTTAGCATATGTATTTGCTCCTCAAGATTTTTTATATTTGATCTATTAATTTCTCTTATATTAATTCTAGAATTAAAAAGATCTTTGTATTGCTCTTTACTTCTCACATGCATGTAAGCTTTTTTAAATCCATTTAGTATGGGATCAATAGTAAAACTATTAAAATTTTGTAGAAGAAAATTCCCAATGCTACTCTCAAATATGGAATAATACCTATCAAATACGCGAACACGATTTCTAAGTACCATAATAGAGAAATCATAATAAAAATACCATCCAAAAAAATGATAAAAAAGCCAACAAAACAGAGTTGCATGTAAATAACTCACAACATAATTAAAAGTAATAGCTATAGCTTTTTTCTTATTATGCAATGGTGCAAAATATAATTTCTTATTTGTTCCTACTTGTAACTTGTTAAAAGGAACAGAAGCAAAAAATAATTTTTTTCTTAAATAAATATTACCTACTTCATATAATCCTGCATAAGAAATGGGGAGTAAAGATAATGGAAATGAAATTAAATCCTTTATATTGTAAATTTTTTCTGAATTTCCACTTTGTATGTATTCTGGCAAATTTTTCAGAAAATCTAGATATTCAGGAGTCATTTGAGCAATAAACGCCATACATACAAGTTCCATTTTTTTATCAACAAACTGATACATTTTTTTTGAAACATAAAAATTAGAGCTAATTATTGCTTGATATTCAAGTAAAAGACTTAAATTATTTAAATTTAATATTGAAAATATATTAGAACACAATTTATGAAGATTTGCTAAAATAAAAGCTTTTCCAAACTTTAACTGAGTTATTGATTTTTTTGCGTAATATGGTAAAAAACTATTTGTTAAACTATCTAACATACTTCCATGAGATATGTAAAAATAATTCATGAATGAATCTTCATCAATTATTAATCTTAAAAATTCGTCAGAACCATATTTTTTATCAAGATCATCCATATACCTACTTAATTTTATAGTAAACATCATTTTAAAAGAAACAAATAAAGTTTTTGCAAAATATTTAGATGCCATTGAAGCATTAATTTCTTTTTCTCTATCTTTTTTGCTCATTTTAGAATAATTATTACTAACATTAAAAAAAAATATATTATTCATACTCTATAAAAAGATAAATATAAATCAATAAAAAAAAACGATATAATATAAATGAGAAAAGAAAAAAAAGAAATTAAAGCATTTTAGTATAATAAAAATGTAATATCATGTACATTCTATATAAATAAGTGATAAAAAAAAAGATATATATATATGCTTAACTTACTATATCATTATTTCTTCTACGTAAATAAAAACTTTTCTCAATCTTTTTAAAAAGTAAATAAACTGTTTGTAAAAAGGATGTATCCGAAAAGATGTCTTTATTTACTTCATAAATTGAAAATAGTATATCGACGACTTTTTTTAAGTAATCCCTATTTATTATAAATCCGTATATAATTCCAAATTTATAAAAATTTACACTATTTCCCATAATAGAATGCGAGTAAAAATAAAATTTTTTTAATTTTTTTTTGGGAATAAGTGAAAGATCATCGCTTTCTAAATTAAATATATCTGCATAAAAAATTATATCATGAAAATTCTTTGAATATAATTCATAAGAATCTTTCATTAACATTATTTTATTATTTATTCCGTAAATATTATGATGTTTATATAAGTTCTTTACGTTTTTTTGATTGAAATATATTTCATATGATTTATCTATAATTTTTTTCATTATAAGAATCCATTTTCTATATTTAGGTGTTACATAATATTTTCTTCTTATTTTTTCCCCTCTTTCAGTTTCTATATCTTCGTTATCATAATCTAAAAAAAAACGACCTAATTTAAAGCTTTTCATCCATTCTCTAAACTTACTTTCCATTAACAAAGTTAAAGGGAAAATATATTCATTCATATTAGTCTCAATAAGATAATAAAAAAAATCTAACTGCAAAAAGGATTGTAAATGGACAATGAATGTTATACATTTCTTTATTTTTTCAATAACATCATTACTTAAGAAACTTTCCAACTCTAATAATAAAGAAAAAAAAAAAAAAAGTAAAATAAATAATATTAAGTAAATATGTTAAAAAGAGCAAAATATATTTATGTTCTAAGGAAATAAAAATGTTTAAAAAAAAAGTAAAACATATAAATGTTTTAATTTCTTTTTTTATAGTTTTTTACTTTGTAATAAGCTTGTAGACTTATATTTTCTTACATATTGAGAATAATACTTTTTAATTGGTGAAGGAAACCAATAACTTGTCGTAATAGACCTTTTAAATTGATCTTCTTTTGCTAAACTTAAATACATAGCTTTTGCTATATTATTATGAATAATATCTACAAAAAGGAAAAAAAAAATTAAATTTTTATTTATATTGCATATAAGAAAAATTATATGGATAAATCAGTTGTTTATTTTCTATTTTATTTTATTTTATTTTTTTATATGTTTGTAAATTTTCATATTATATTTTGAATTTATGTTAATGGTATTCTGATAACTTCTATATATTATAAAACAAAGTAATGTATGCTTTTTTCTTTATTTTAATTACCTTTGTACGAGGTAAGCCTAAATAGTAATAGAAAAGTATACCAATTTATATCATGTGCTAAAAAGTTATCATAGTCTTCATAAATATTCATATTTTTTATTAATATATTTATATTTTTCACTTTAACAACTTCGGTAACGTAAGAAAAAAATTTTTGTATCATTGAAGGCTCGTTTTCAGTTTGACCTTATACAATAAAAGTTAAAAATTATAAAATATAGATATAATTTATAATTAAAAGATATTTGCAGCGCTTTTTTATAGTATTACTGCTAATATAAAAAAGTGTTCCTTCACACATATTACATATATTTTTATCATTTTTCTTATAATTTAAAAGAGAATCTATGTTGTAAGATAATACTTCATATCTCCTATCACCCATATGACATTTTTTAACACCTATAATATATAAAAGATTTAATTTTTTACTTCATAAAACACAATTTTTATTA
Source organism: Plasmodium relictum (assembly GCF_900005765.1). Taxonomy (NCBI): domain Eukaryota; phylum Apicomplexa; class Aconoidasida; order Haemosporida; family Plasmodiidae; genus Plasmodium; species Plasmodium relictum. Next base: position 11,664 of record NW_021628506.1, read on the forward strand.
ATATTTTAATAAAACTACTATAAGTTTATTTTTTTTTTTTTTTGTTTTGTTAAATATAACTCATAATGATATATGTAACATAATTTTAAAGTTTACATTTTAATATATTTTCATAGAGCTCTAAAAGGCTAGTTTTTTTATCAAATGATAACTGAATAGCTAAAAAAAAAAACATAAAAGATGTAAATACATATATATGTTATTTCTCTCTTTTTTTTTTTTACCATTATAATACCCTGGTAAATAAAGAGAACTTACATATGCCTTACTTTTACCAGCTAATAACGTTAAAAAAAAAATAAAAAATATATATATTCAAAAATTATAAAAATATTTTTTTAAAATTATGGTTACTTAAAATTCCAGTAAGATTTAAAAGATGGGTATATAAAATACCTTTATAACTAAAATAACTATAATATTTTATAAAGTACAGAAAATTTATATAAACGTTGAATGAATTTATCTTAGATGGTACAGAAACATGGTATTCTGGAAAATTATATTTATCTTTTTTTTTAAGTGTAGTTCTGCCATATTCATTTCTAAATTTACCACTATCATAGACATTACAATTTTTTTCTTTATTACACATATAGTTGAAAAATTCTTCTTTTAAATGGGTATGCTCTAACAAAATTTGAATTTTTAAATTTGTTTGATATGCATTAGTATATAATTCCATTTGATATTTATTAAAATAATGAATTAAAAATTCCAATATTCTACATTCCTCTATGGTCCATGTCCCATCTATTTTTAAATACTGTTCTCTTCTTTTCATATCCGCCTCATAATTAGTACCCTCATTACAAATTAAATCTAGCGCTTTAAATCTATCTGATATATTAAATTGCAAAATTTTTTGCCAACTAAAAAACTTTATACTTCCTATTTCAAAATACTTATAAAAGAGTTTAAATGCTAATTTTAAAATAATAAAATGTCCTAAGGCTTAAAAAGAAAAAAAAAAATTTCTTTTAATATTAAAATAAAAATAATTTAATGTTACAAAAAAAAAAAAAAAGAAATACCTATAAAATGAGAACCAATTAAATTAAATATTCCTAAGTCATACTTATTAGATAATTTATCTAATTTTTTCATAAAATAGATATTTGGATGAGAAGTAAAAAATAAATCATTGGAATTTATTATATCCTTTAGTATATTTGAATTAATATTTTTTAATATATTATGTAAAAAAATATTTTTTTTGGTATTTATAGAGTTCGATTTAGTAGTTCTATGTAGCCATGTTCTAAAATCTGCTTGAGAAGATGAACTGGGAGTTTCCTTTATATTTACATAACTATAAAAGAGATTATTCAATTGTATTAATGAGCCTTTTAATTTTTTTGTATTTTTGTAAAAAATCATTGGTAATAACATACATTTTATTATTTTTAAGGTTCTCACAACTAAATTTTTTTTTTTAATAAGAGTAGAGTTTTCATAGTTATACGATTCTATTAACTGTTTTTTTGTTATATGTTCGTATTCCACCATATCTCCAATATTAACTTTGGATGTAGGTATAATATAATGATATCCTTTATTTGAACCAGCAGTAATTTTTATATTTTTAAAATTAGACAAATTCAGATGAACCTTCATTTCTGGTTTTAATAATGGTAGTTTTAATTCATCTAATTCTAATGACTGTATCATTAGCCTTTCTAATTCTATTAAATTATCATATAATTCTTTATTATCAATCATACTTCTTAATTCATTGATATTTCCATTTTTTTGAGAGAACTGCTCAGTCTGTGCTACAATAAAAAGGATAATAAAAATGCAGATGGATGCAATAACACATATCATTTTAGAAAATTATTTCAAGAATAATATTTTAATTAAAATTTTTATCATATTAATATTTCATATTACAACAGAAATAATGTATTATTTCACATAATCATAAAATAAATTAAAAAAAAAAATATATAAACTTTTTTTTTCAAAAAAAAAAAGTTCAATTCCCGTTCTTACATATATGAATATTTTAAAAAGTTTAAAATAATTACAAAATATTTATAAAAATTACAAAAAAAAACACATATTTTCATTTTTTCTAATAAAGTTTTAATGATTTCTTTTATCTATATGTGCTAATAGCAATAATTATCTTACATTAAAAAGCTAATAAAATTTTTATTTTTCCTAATACATATTTACAATTTCAGTGACAATTTATTTATTTTTTTTAATTCAGACTTTTAAAAGTTTTTCGAAATGCAAAATTGTTTATTATGTAAAAAAATATATATAATTTTTTTTTGAAAGTTTAAGAAAAAAAAAAAATTTATGTAATACATGTTCTAATTAAAAAGATACACACTCCTTAATGTTTTTTTTTTTACTATTTTTTAATTGTTATTGAGTTTTATTTTCAAAAAATTATTTTTATTTTTAAATAAAATATTTTTAATAAAAGAAAAATTATATTATATTTTAAAAATATATTTACGTATTATTATTTCATAAAATTCTCATCACACTAGTTGTATAAATTATTTTTAAAAAATTATTAGCATGGTGATTTATTAATTCCCCATTCAGAGATTTTTCTGGAGTATTGAGCAAACAAATCAATAGAGCATGCATAAACACTTATACTGATCTTTAATTTTATACTTATTTTTTCTTTATAAATAAGTAAATTTATATGCATAATACTTAATTTTATTAAGCATTTTTTTATTATTTCAGAGGCATTTATTTACTTTAATAAATGTACACCTTATTTTTATTAAAAATTTAAATCCTCTTTTAGATTATGATTATGTATAGTATTTAATTACAGCAAATAACAAATTTAATTTATAGTCAACTTTTCTTAAGATATAAAAATTAAGTATAAAAAAAAAATATACTTTTTATTTATTTTAAATAAAGTTTTATATCTTTTTATCTTTCAAAAAAAATTAATTCATCTCTTTCAACTAAATGAACTAAACAAATTAATTCTCTTTTAAATTAAAAAAAAAAAATGATTTTTTTTTTTAAATACAAAAAATATAATTGTTGAAAATTAAAATAAAAAAAATAGTTATATGTTTTTTTTTTTTTTTCCAGCCTTAATACGTGGCTAACTAGCATTTTTCTGACTATAAAGCTAAGTTTTATATTATAAAAGTTTAATAATAGTTTTTATCAATCATATTATGAGAATATGTATTAACTTTCATTTTTGCTTTTAAAAATAGAATAAAATTTTTGTATATATATATATATATGTAGTTAAATATTCCAATTTTTTATTTATGAACAATTGTAATTTTTTAAAAATTATAATTGCATTTATACAATTTGGCTTAAGTTTTTCTATTTATAACACTATATTATTACTTTAAATATGCATGTATTCATATTAAATAAATTCTTTCATTTATTAATATTCAATTAAATATAAAATAAATATAACATTTTATTCATTAGTAAAAAAAATAAAAATTCATATATTTTTCTTCAAAAGAGTTATTAAAATAATAAGTACAAAAAAAAAAAAAGAAATACAATTAAAAATATGAACAAATTTTTATATTCATTAAAATAATAAATATAATTTATATAAAATATTATAACGTTATATGGCTTTAAATTACAGTGTAACTGATTTATTGTCTACTCAAAGACTTTGCTAGAGTATTGAACAAACAAATTAATAAAGAGAATATATAACTAAATATACGTTTTTATATATATATATTTACTTATTTTATTATGTATATAATGGCATTTTATAATGTCTAATATTTAATTTGAATTAAATAATTATGTATTGCTTAACAAATATATATTTAGTTTTATAAATGTGTTTTTATTTACAAAAAACAAGTACATTCTTTTAATTAAAAACACACACATAATTTATAACAAATAACAAAAGTTGAAACTCTTACTTATTGATTTATTAATTGCCCGTTTAATGACTTTGCTAGAGTATTAAACAAACAAATTAATAAAGAGCATGTATAACTAAGTATACGTTTATATATATATATTAGTTTTTATTATATATATATATACAGCTTTCTTATGATGCATAATATTTAATTGAAGTTAAATTTTACTGCATCTTTTAATAAACCTATTAACAGTTATAAATGAGTTTTTATTTACAAAGAATTAATATCTTCTTTTAATTAAAAACATACAAATAATTTATAACAATTTATTAAGTCAAAATTTTATGATATTCAATGTTATTTCAAAAATATACATTGAATAATACATAAATATTTCTCTTATCTCTTAAGTTTTAATAAGTTAACATTTCTTTCTTTTAATTTTTATTTACACTAAAAATTAAAACATAACATAACATAACATAACATAACATTCATTCATTTTAATTTTTATTTACACTAAAAATTAAAACATATTATAACATAACATTTCTTTTCAAAAAAACTCTTCCCAAAAAAAAAAAAATATATTTAATTTTTTTTTTTTTTTTAAATTACAAAGATGTATATATATATAAATAAAC
>NW_021628507.1:0-2242 GCF_900005765.1 Plasmodium relictum
TAATAATAATAATAATAATAATAATAATAATAATAATAATAATAATAATAATAATAATAATAATAATAATAATAATAATAATAATAATAAAATATTTTTTTTTTTTTGTAAATAAAATAAAATAAAAAAGATATAATATAATCATAATCGAGACACATAAAAAAAATAGTAATGTGACATACTAAGTTTATCAAGGTTCTAGTAACTTATTGCATGTAATGTACTAGATAAAGGAATAATTATTTAAGTTATAAATAATTGTTTAGCACTATGAAATTAACTACAAACATATATATAAGTTTTATTAAGATAAACCTCAAATTGTACATTAATTAAGGACAATGAATTTATTCATTGATCAAGTTATTAAGAGTATTTCAAAATATATAAAAATAAAATATTAATAAAATCAAAATCATTTTTATTTTTCATTTAACTTTGGAATTTAATTTTTATTGTTTATAAATTAATTAGGTTTGACAACAAAAAAAAATTTTTTTTTTTTTTTTTTTAAACTAGCAATTACATGACTAACTAGTGATTTTACATACAAAAAGTTAACTATTTTATTATAAAAGGTTAATAATACCTCATATTAATTATTTATGTAAATTATATATATAGTGTTTACACAGGCGTAGTATCGATATATTTATACAATAATTAAGATTAGTAGAGGAAACTCTGCATGTTCTTAATTAATTTGTTTGTTCAATACTTTATTTATTAATTATCTGTTTAATAAATTTTCTAGAATATTAAGTAAAAAAGTTAATAGTGAGCATATATAACAAAATATACTGATTTTTAATCATATAATTATTCTTATTTTATATATAGAAATATTTATCATATTGATTTATTAATTGCCCGTTTAATGACTTTGTGGTTAATAAAAGGTATTATTAACCTTTTGTAGCATGCTAAGCTAGTTGCTAGTTGTATACGTACAAGTTAGCCATGCACTGACGCTAGTCCTATAAATTAAAAAAAAAAAAAAAAAAATATAAAATTATTTTTTTTTGTTTGTTTATTAATATATATATACATCTTTGTAATTATAAAAAAAAAATTAATTATATTTTTTTTTTTTTTATAAAGTTTTTTTTTTGATGAGAGATCATGTTATGTTATGTTATGTTTTAATTTTTAGTGTAAATAAAAATTAAAGGAAAGAAATGTTAACTTATTAAAACTTATGAAATAAGAGAAATGTTTATGTATTATTCAATGTATATCTTGAAATAACATTGAATATCATAAAATTTTGACTAAATAACTTGTTATAAATTATTTATATGTTTTTAATTAAAAGAAGATATTAATTCTTTGTAAATAAAAACTCATTTATAACTGTTAATAGGATTATTAAAAGTTGCAGTAAAATTTAACTTCGATTAAATATTATGCATCATAAGAAAACAGTATATATATATATAATAAAACGAATATATATACATAAACGTATACTTAGTTATACATGCTCTTTATTAATTTGTTTGTTTAATACTCTAGCAAAGTCATTAAACGGGCAATTAATAAATCAGATACCCATACTTGGATGCCCTAGAAGCATTCTAACAGACCGTGGTTCAATCTATACGAGTCAAGAATTTCGAGAATATATTACTAAAGAATTACAGATTAAATTATACCATACCAGTGCATATTATCCACAAGGAAATGGTATAAATGAAAGCTCTCATAAAAGTTTAGATTATATAATTAAAACTTTATATGAAGAGAAAGGCTTACCTTTTGAAGAAATAGTACAAAATGCTGTGTTGATATATAATAGTACACCGCATGGTGCAATAGGAGAGACACCATATTTTGTTATGTACGGAATGGATTGTATATGCCCAGGATTTGCTAGAATATTACCAGAAACTACTTCTGAAATGAGGATCATTTATTTAAATGATCGATGGAAGAATATACACGAAGGTATTAACCAAATTAAAGGAAAACCTGTAATCGAAAAGAAAAATATTAAAGTTGAAGATATTATTTCTTATGAATTATCAGAATATGAAAGAAATCAGATGAAGCATTATAGTGGGAATACACAATATAAATCATATTGGTCATTTCCACACAGAATAACCAAAGTTAAAAGTGGAACTCTGAGAGCTATGCCTATGTATTATCAAGGTAAAGAAGTACAGATTCCATTAACAAAAATTAAACTATTGAGTAATAAAACAAAGGAGATATATGAGATGCAGCTAAATAATCTAAT
>NW_021628508.1:0-2229 GCF_900005765.1 Plasmodium relictum
TGTAAATAAAAATTAAAAGAAAGAAATGTTATGTTATGTTATGTTATAATATGTTTTAATTTTTAGTGTAAATAAAAATTAAAAGAAAGAAATGTTATGTTATGTTATGTTATAATATGTTTTAATTTTTAGTGTAAATAAAAATTAAAAGAATGAATGTTATGTTATGTTATGTTATGTTTTAATTTTTAGTGTAAATAAAAATTAAAAGAAAGAAATGTTAACTTATTAAAACTTAAGAGATAAGAGAAATATTTATGTATTATTCAATGTATATTTTTGAAATAACATTGCATATCATAAAATTTTGACTTAATAAATTGTTATAAATTATTTGTATGTTTTTAATTAAAAGAAGATATTAATTCTTTGTAAATAAAAACTCATTTATAACTGTTAATAGGTTTATTAAAAGATGCAGTAAAATTTAACTTCAATTAAATATTATGCATCATAAGAAAACTGTATATATATATATAATAAAAACTAATATATATATATAAACGTATACTTAGTTATACATGCTCTTTATTAATTTGTTTGTTTAATACTCTAGCAAAGTCATTAAACGGGCAATTAATAAATCATGTATATACATATTTTTATTTTATATATAGTGGCATTTTATAATATATAACAGTTAATTTAAATTAAGCAATTATGTATTGTTTAAAAGACACATTTTACTTTTACAAATGTATCCATATTTACAAAGAATAAATATATTTTTTTAATTAAAAACACACATACAAAATTAAGTTATAACAAATAACAAAAATTAAACTCTAAGTTATTAAATGTTATTTCAAGATACATAAATCGAATATAACATATATATTATACTTTTTATACATTAATTTTTATCTTTCAATTGAAAGTTAATAATCTTTAAGCTCAAAACATCAACAACTTCAAAAAAAAAATTAAAATATTTTTTTTTTATAACTAGCTCCAGTGCATGGCTGATTTGTACTTTCTTAACAAGTGAGCTAATTTTGTATTAAAAAAGGTTAATAACATTTTTTTATTAACATGTAATCTAATAAAGTCATTCAAATATAAATTAATAAATCAACTGTTTGAAATATAGTAAAATCATTAAAACAACCTATTAATAAATCGTTTATCTCTTTAACTTTTAAATCAATGACGTCTAGAATATAAACATCATGATTTCATTTAGGGGTCCAGAAAAATGCATGTATAAAGATTTCTATAATGTTTAATAAAAGGTATTATTAACCTTTTATAATATAAAAATTTAGCTTACTAGTTAGGAAAATACAAGTCAGTCATGTACTGGCGATAGTTAAAAAAAAATATATAGATATATTCTTTTTTGTTTATTTATTCTTTATCTGTTATTATTAAAAAAAAAAATTTTAATTTTTTTTTTTATGTTGGTTGTTAAATAATAAATGAAAAATTAATTTTTACTTATATAAAAATTAAAGTATTATAAATAACGATGAGAAAACTCTCTATTTTCTCTTAGTAAATAAAAAGTATGATGTTTGTATTATGTTCGATTTATATATTTTGAAATAGCAGTGAATAATATAGAATTAACTTTTTTATTTGTTATAACTTAATTATTTGTATGCATTTCTAAATTAAAAGAACACATTTATTCCTTGTAAATAAATATACATTTGCCAAAGTGATTTATTAATTGTCCGTTTAATGACTTTGCTAGAGTATTAAACAAACAAATTAATAAAGAGCATGTATAACTAAGTATACGTTTATGTATATATATTCGTTTTTATTATATATATATATACTTTTTCTTATGATACATAATATTTAATTGAAGTTAAATTTTACTGCATCTTTTAATAAACCTATTAACCGCTATAAATGAGTTTTTATTTACAAAGAATTAATATCTTCTTTTAATAAAAAACATACAAACAATTTATAACCATTTATTAAGTCAAAATTTTATGATATTCAATGTTATTTCAAGATATACATTGAATAATACATAAACATTTCTCTTTCTCTTAAGTTTTTAATAAGTTAACATTTCTTTCTTTTAATTTTTATTTACACTAAAAATTAAAACATAACATAACATAACATTCAAAAAACTCTTCAAAAAAAAAAAATATTAATTTTTTTTTTTTTTTTTTTTAATTACAATGATGTATATATATATAAATAAACAAACAAAAAAAAATAACTTTATTTTTTTTTTTTTTTTTTTATATATAGGACTAGCGTCAG
>NW_021628510.1:0-2229 GCF_900005765.1 Plasmodium relictum
TTTTCCAGAGTTTTATTGCTAAACCTTGGAATAATAACAAAATTTTACAAAAAATATCAGAGTTAAAAAATGAAAGAGTTTTATCACAAATTGAACAAAGTGATGAGGAGGAAGAAGGCCCTGATGAAAGAGAACAAGCTATTACTGATACTATTATGAATTTTGAGAGAAGAACTGAAAAGGAACGAAATTTTTTTTTCCAAGACTATAATAGAAATAAAACTTCTGAAAATTGCAAAAAGATTTTTACATATATGAATCGTAGAGGAGCAGATCTCATTAATGTGCTACTAAATGAAAACAATATAACAACTACACGTATTGATACACATACTTCTAGCTGGAATTACCAGCAAAGAGAGTTTAAGAAGAATATTAATGAAACAGAATGTAATGTAAATGAATTAAATTATTGTATAGCAAATTACAATAATAATTGTACTGCAATTTATAATATCAGTAGTATTTCAAGAATGCAAGAGCTGACAGGACTTAATAGTTCACAATATATTTCTAAAAGATATAATGAATTTTTAAAGGATACTACTGATGTATCTAATTACTACTACCTAGAATATGTTGGTAACCAAACTTCTGAATTATGTAAAGAGTGGAGTGATTTTATTTATGATAAGGGGAAGAATTTTATTTATATGTTAGCACAAGAATTCAATTTGATAGAAACAGAACGTACAAATAAAATTCTAGAATGGAAACAATTTAAAGAAACATTAAAGAATAACACATTAACAAAAACAAATAATACATGTAATATGAGAAGTTTTAATCTTAATGACACTGAATATGAATTTATAACATCATCTATTACAACTACAATTATACCTACAACTATAACCACACCTAAACTTTCACCTACACCTACATCTACAAATGTATCTATAACTGAATCTACAACTACACAAACCATAATATCTATGCCTACAACTACACCTGTATCTACCTCTGCGTCTATACCTACATCTACAAATGCACCTACAACTGAATCTACAACTACACAAGCAACTTCATATATGCCTTCAACTACACCTGCATCTACATCACCTGCAACTACAACTAAAACTGCGACACCTACAAATATACAAGCAAATACATCTACACCTTCAACTACATCTGCAATTACCAATATGCCTATAACTACAACCACATTTAAACCTCCAACTACACCTACACCTACAAATGCATCTATAACTGGATCCACAATTACACAAACCACTATATCTACGCCTTCAACTACATCTGTATCTACATTTGCGTCTACACCTACATCTACAAATGCACCTACAACTGAATCTACAACTACACAAGCCACTATATCTACGCCTTCAACTACACCTGTATCTACCAATAAGCTTACAACTACAACCACATCTAAACCTCCACCTACACCTGCATCACCTGCATCTACATCACCTGCATCTACACCACCTGCAACTACACCTAAAACTACTCTTGCATCTAAAACTATACGAGCCACTACATCTGCAACTATGCAACCCACTACATCCACACCTTTAACTACGCCTGAATCTACAACTACACAAGCAACTATATCTAATAATGCATCTACAACTGCACCCACATCTATACCTTCAACTATACAAGCGACTGCATCTATATCTGCAAAAGTGCCCTCAAATACATTCACAAGTGTACCTAGAGTTAATACATCATTACCCCCCTCTACCACTGCACCTAAAACTACACCTACATCTACAAATTCACCTACAATCACAACTACATTTACACCTTCAACTGCATTAAGTACTACTTTTCATAATAAAAGTTATGGGAATATATCTTTAGGTACTCCTATAAAAAGTTCATCTACAGCAACTAAATCTATAATTATTCCTCTTTCAGTTACCTTGGGATCATTTTTGGGAATTCTTCTTCTTTTTATATTTGTGTATAGAGTAAGACAAAATAGTCGTATAATTGCATATATATATCTGTATTTAATTTAATTATTAATTTTGATTAAAATTATTAAAATAAAAGAGATATATTTTATAAATTTAATATTTTCTATTTATATAATAGTTCACTCCCATTGGCTCTTGGCTTGGTAATCGTAGATCAAAGAAAAAAAAAACACAGAGAAAAAAGAAGCAAGTACAGATAGATAATGAATCAATATTTGTAGGATTTTCCGATAAAGAATCAGAGATCAATATGAAAAACTTTCCAATATGTAATGAGAAAAACAGT
>NW_021628511.1:0-2229 GCF_900005765.1 Plasmodium relictum
ATATATTATTATAAATTAATATAGCGTCTCGTACTATCTCTTCAAAAGATACATCATCTTTTGTATATAATTGGTTAAATTTGTTATTAACCTTTTGTAATACACTAAGCTAGTTTACTATTTGTGTACGTACAAGTTAGCCGTGCACTGACGCTAGTTAATAAAAAAAAAAGAAATAAAGTTATTTATTTTTGTTTGTTTATTTTTATTTATATACATCTTTGTAATTAAAAAAAAAAATTATTAAATATATTTTTTTTTTTTGTCGTCGAAATTATTTTTTTTAAATGTTATGTTTTTGACTTTTGTGTTTTAAAATTTTAATAAGAAATGTTAACTTATTAAAACTTAAGATATAAAAAGAAATGTTTACGTATTATTCAATGTATATTTTGAAATAACATTGAATTTAATAAAATTTTGACATTATTATTATGATAGTTTTGTGTTTTGTCTGCATGTTTTTAATTAAAAGAATAAGTAATTCTTTGTAAATAAAAACTCATTGATAATAATTAGTAAGTTTATTAAAAGATGCAGTAAAATTTAACTCAATTAAATAGTATGCATCATAAGGAAACTATATATATATAATAAACACTAATATTTATATATATAAACGTATATTTAGTTATACAATGCTCTTTATTAGTTTGTTTGTTTAATACTCTAGCAAAGTCATTAAACGACCAATTAATAAGTTACTAATTTAATTTTTACTAAAAAGTTAGGCTGGTTTTAAAACAAAAAATTCACAAAAACTTTTCTATTCAATCTTTCCTTAAATAAATAAAAATGGCTCTTTTTTTTTTTTTTTTTAAAAAGAACAAAAATAAATTGAATAACAGTAATACAAACCAAAAAAAAGAAAAGAAATTTCATATTTTCTTTTTATTTTTTAAAACTAGTAAATTCATGACTAATTCACTACTTTCCTTATGAAAAATTAACTATTATAAAAGGTTAATAATATATTTTATTAACCAATACCCCAGAAAAGTTATTGAAATACTTCTCTATCTACTCTTACCTCTGCTATATCTTATATTATTTCTATTGTTTCTGTATTAATTTACACTTATCATCTACTCTTTCTTCTACTCCATCTACTATTTCCTATATTTCTTCATGTTCTCCATTATATCCTGAATCTATCGACATATTTTCAAGCATTAAACTACGCAATGTTGTTCGACGTTGAATCTAAGACAAAAAAAATTTAATGTAAAAAAAATTATTTCTTCATTAAGAAGAATTATTATTTAATTATTTAACCAAAAAAACAAAAATAATATATTTCTAAGTGATTTTATATTACATATTTATATAAACAATACATTAGAAAAATAAATATAAAAGTTATAAGGACAGGTAATGATATAACAATGTTATCACATATGTCACGGTAGGCTATATAATCACATGTATCAAAAATTTTAGACGCTAAACTAGAATTTATTATTTTAGTAGGACAATTATCACTTAATTCTATATCCGCAATATCCGCAAGGTCATTAATTACACAATTTTTGGGTATAGGTGGATCCTTTGTTACATCTATTTGTTCAGTATTATTGAGCTGATACATTCTCAAAATATAAATAACAATACTATATTTACTTCTAAACAAGTTTAATATTTCTAATTTTATAAGAATTAATAAAACTATGAATATTTTTTTTAAATATAAATTTTTTGCTAATTGATCAGTTATTTTATTTTTTTTTATAATGCATATATATAGTCTTAATTTATTGTATATACGGAAATAATTTATAGAAATTTTTATTTTTGTAAAAAATTTTAAAATTAGTTTATCAAGATAATTAATATAATGTAAGAAAAATATTTATAATTAATATTAATATTAATATTAATTTTTTAATTTTTTTGATTTTGAAAAATTAATAAATCCAATATATGTATCTTTTAAATACTACGTTTTTTTTTAATATAGAAATAAATGTGAAACTTTCCAAAGGAATTATATTTATTTCATAATAGTTAAAATATTAAAAGAAAAAAAATAAAATTTTTATAATATATGATAATTATTTTATTTATAAATTTAAAAATAATTTTATTATAATGTTGATACTTTAACATTTATAAGTAATTTAATATTATTATACATCAAAAGGATACGATGAGAAGAAAAAATTAATTACAAAAATTATATTTTTTGCATGTGAAAATTTTCTTTAATAATAAATATTAATGATTTTAATA
>NW_021628512.1:0-2212 GCF_900005765.1 Plasmodium relictum
AAGAAAACAAGAGAAAATATCACTACTAAATATTTTGTTTCTAATATCCCAGAAATCGGATCAGGAACTTTTTTACATTCAGAAAATATAATATTACAAAGTTTTTCTAGACGATCATCATTTGTTGGTGTTATACATTTAAGAGTAAATTCACCACAAAACTTAGTAAATTTTTTCAATTGATGGTTATATATTTCAGCTGTATTTACAGACTGAACACAAAAAATAATAATTGATACAATAAAACTCATATACAATTTATTATTTAAACGTATTCTCAAATTCGTTTTATGTAAAAATTTCCCAATTTTGGATATATAATAATTGTGTGTAGTCTTCGTAGCTTTCATTATTTCATTGTTAAAGGGAATATGATATGAATCTAGAATATCAGATGAAATAGATGTAGGCATTTGTGAATTGCATAAATTTCCTTTTAATTCTAACTTCTTCCATTGACTACAATTTAACTTTTTAAGTATACCCATTGTTTTCTTATTAATATTCTACCTTTTTACTTTAATTTTTTTTTAATTTTGTTTTATTATATAAAGATATATGTGTATATACTAAAATATGAATTATAAATTAATCCTTTAAAAAAATATCATTACGTATAAAGTGTTTCTATTTAAATAAAAAAAAAATCAAAAAGTTCCAATATATATATATATATATATATATTTACAAATATAAATTTTATCTAACATTACAAGAACATAAAATTTTTTATACAAAGTATTTATGTCTATTTTCATAAATAAAATAATATGCTTCCTTACGATAGTTTATAATGTGATTTGATATCTGGTTTATGGGAAAAAAATAGGATTCTACCTGTTAAAGTAATAAGGAATAAGTTTTACAAGTATTAATCCTCTGGATATGTAGTAATATTATATATTTAAAATTCTCTATTAAATTACCCTATTATTATTATGAAAATCAATATTTCCTAATAAAAATTTATTTTCTGCTTCAATTTAATTTATAAGAACTCTAATATACAGTTATATTTTAAAAAGTATATAATAGATAAAATATAACAATAATTATTGCATTTAATGTAAAAATATTAAAAGGTACAATAAAATAAAAAATCTCAAAAAACTCCGAGATCTATTAATTTCAAAATATTTAAAAAAAATATGTATGCTTATACGACTAAGATGAAATAAACACCTATTGTAACAAATTTTCAGTATTAAACATAAAATATTGAATAATAATTAAATATTTTTTTAATAATTCTCTTAAAGAAAAATTTAAATTCTCAATTTACAGAATCTAAACTAATTTCTTATAATAATATATATAGTTACTTTAAATCCTATTTTTTTTTTTTTAGATTTTTTCTTATTTTGCATTCATATTATTCTTTATATCATTTCATAAATAAGTTTTATTATTTTCAATGCTTCAGAACGCATAACTTTAATAATCCAGATATGTTATTTCATTAATTCGTTATATTATATGGTTTATTTTATTTCATTTTATTTTTTTTGTTTTTTGATAACCATGTATTTATAAATAAATTAAAAAAAATAAAATTAAATAAAAGAAATCAAAAATGCATCGTAATTAACTATATTTATGCATAATAAAAATAAACACTAAACAATAACTATGCTCTTTCTAAATATAAATGGATTAAATAAAAAAAAAAATTTTATTATTAATATTAAGGCATAAAATAATAAAGCATAAAATTTTTTAAAATTATATTTTTTTTTATTTTTATGCAAATTATTTTTATTTATAAAAAAGAAAAAAAAAATCTACTATTAATAAGACATAAAATAATAAAGCATAAAATTTTTTTAAATTATGTTTTTTTTTTTATTTTCATGCAAATTATTTTTATTTATAAAAAAAAATAAAAAAAATAATTATAATATGAAACTCGTATAATAAAAGTGCACCAAAATTATCATATTTACACATGATTAAAATAAAAATGAATACCAAATAATAATTATACTTATTCTATAAGTTAAATTAAAAAAAAAAAAAAAACTTTCATTATTAATATTAAGATAAAAAATAATAAAGCATAAAATTTTTTTAAATTATGGTTTTTTTGATGTTTATATAAATTTTATTTATTTATAAAAAAAAAAAGGAAAAAATATAGTTCTTTATATTTGTCTTTGTACATAATTTTATAAGCACAAAATATTAATCATTCAATATATATTTTTCATTCTCA
>NW_021628514.1:0-2191 GCF_900005765.1 Plasmodium relictum
GTTATGTTTTAATTTTTAGTGTAAATAAAAATTAAAAGAAAGAAATGTTAACTTATTAAAACTTAAGAGATAAGAGAAATATTTATGTATTATTCAATGTATATTTTTGAAATAACATTGAATATCATAAAATTTTGACTTAATAAATTGTTATAAATTATTTGTATGTTTTTAATTAAAAGAAGATATTAATTCTTTGTAAATAAAAACTCATTTATAACTGTTAATAGGTTTATTAAAAGATGCAGTAAAATTTAACTTCAATTAAATATTATGCATCATAAGAAAACAGTATATATATATATAATAAAAACGAATATATATATATAAACGTATACTTAGTTATACATGCTCTTTATTAATTTGTTTGTTTAATACTCTAGCAAAGTCATTAAACGGGCAATTAATAAATCAATCTGTTAAGTAATACAGAATAATTTAGTATATAATATAAATATTATACATTATAAAATGTCATTATATATATAATAAAAATAAGCATATATATATAAAAACGTATATTTAGTTATACATGCTCTTTATTAATGTGTTTGTTCAATGTTCTAGCAAAGTCATTGAGCAGGTAATTAATAAATCACCGTTACAATATTATTTTTCTGCACATACTAGGGGACTAGTTAATTGTGCACTAATCCAAATAAATAGATGTACAGAAAATAACCAATATGCACTCATCGAAGCTATTGAAACAAATAAAAATTAAAGAATTCATAAAAGATAAATTGTTTTAAAAACATACAACTAAAATTAGAGATTTTTTTATTTACATACATATATTAATTTTTTTATTTTTTTCTATATTATTTTATAATTTTAAGAATATTTGTTATAAATTTCATATAAGTATGCATTTGGTAAGGAATAATATGCATAATAAAAATTAAATATAATAAAAGATGCAGTATTTAATAGAAAACAATAAGTATTGCTAAAAAGCAATAAAAGTATCCAAGAATACAATTAAATGTTAAGAAAAAAAACATTTCATTGTAAATAGCATCTTCATGCATATGTAAGATTTCTATTTGGTTAATAAAATATGTTATTAAACTTGTGTGGTATACTAAGCTATTTACTACTTGTGTACGTACAAGTTAGACATGCACTGACTCTAGTTAAAAAAAAAAAAATTAAAAATTATTTTTTTTTTTTTGGGTTGAGGATTGTTCAAATTAAAAGAGAATTAGTTTTTACTTACATAAAAACTTATTATATGAAAAAGTATAATGCTTATGTTGTATTCAATATTTATACTTTGAAATAACATTGAATAAATCGGAGTTTAATTTTTGTTATTTGTCATAAATTTAGTGTGTTTTTTTTTAATTAAAAAAATATACTTATTCTTTTTAAATAAAAACTCATTTATAAAAATAAACATGTCTGTTAAACAATATAGTAATGTTTAATTCAAATTAAATATTATGCACTTGGTTAATAAAAGGTATTATTAACCTTTTGTAGCATGCTAAGCTAGTTGCTAGTTGTATACGTACAAGTTAGCCATGCACAGATGCTAGTCCTATATATATAAAAAAAAAAAAAAAAAAAAATTAAGTTATTTTTTTTTGTTTGTTTATTTATATATATATACATCTTTGTAATTTAAAAAAAAAAAAAAATTAAATATATTTTTTTTTTTTTTGGGAAGAGTTTTATGAATGAATGTTATGTTATGTTATGTTTTAATTTTTAGTGTAAGTAAAAATTAAAAGAAAGAAATGTTAACTTATTAAAAACTTAAGTGATAAGAGAAATGTTTATGTATTATTCAATGTATATTTTTGAAATAACATTGAATATCATAAAATTTTGATTTAATAAATTGTTATAAATTAATTGTATGTTTTTAATTAAAAGAAGATATTAATTCTTTGTAAATAAAAACTCATTTATAACTGTTAATAGGTTTATTAAAAGATGCAGTAAAATTTAACTTCAATTAAATATTATGCATCATAAGAAAACATTATATATATATATAATAAAAACGAATATATATATATAAACGTATACTTAGTTATACATGCTCTTTATTAATTTGTTTGTTTAATACTCTAGCAAAGTCATTAAACGGGCAATTAATAAATCAATTATTCAATGTATATTTTTGAAATAACATTGAATATCATAAAATTTTGACTTAATAAATTGTTATAAATTATTTGTA
>NW_021628515.1:0-2184 GCF_900005765.1 Plasmodium relictum
TTTTGATTATTAGTTTGATTGCCACTTGTTATAGCTCTTTCTATATCATCTTCTATATTTTGTTCTGGTATAATATGTTCTCTTATTGTCTCACTTGATTTATTTTCTCCATTCATATTATCACTAGTTGCTTGATTTTCATTAGTCAATTTTTGATTATTAGTTTGATCATCGCTAATTATTTCTCTTTCTATATCATCTTCTATATTTTGTTCTGGTAAAATATTTTCTCTTATTATTTGACTAGATTCATTTTCTCCACTCATATTATGATTAGTGGCTTGATGCTCATTAATCAATTTTTTATTATTAGTTTGATCATCACTAGTTATTTCTCTTTCTATATCATCTTCTATATTTTGTTCTGGTATAATATGTTCTCTTATTGTCTCACTTGATTTATTTTCTCCACTCATATTATCGTTAGTTGCTTGATGTTCATTAGTCAATATTTGACTCTTAGCTTGATTATCACTAATTATTTCTCTTTCTATATCGTCTTCTATATTTTGTTCTGGTAAAATATGTTCTCCTATTGCTTCACTTGATTTATTTTCTCCACTCATATTACCACTAGTTGCTTGATGTTCATTAGTCAATTTTTGATTATTAGTTTGATCATCACTAATTATTTCTCTTTCTATATCATCTTCTGTATTTTGTTCTGGTATAATATGTTCTCTTATTGCTTCACTTGATTTATTTTCTCCATTCATATTATCACTAGTTGCTTGATGTTCATTAGTCAATTTTTGATTATTAGTTTGATCATCGCTAATTATTTCTCTTTCTATATCATCTTCTATATTTTGTTCTGGTAAAATATGTTCTTTTATTATTTGGCTAGATTGATTTTCTCCATTCATATTACCACTAGTTGCTTGATGCTCTTTAGTCAATTTTTGATTTTTATTTTCATTATCACTAATTATTTCTCTTTCTATATCATCATCTATATTTTGTTCTTGTATAATATGCTCTCTTATTGCTTCATTAGATTGATTTTCTCCATTCATATTACTACTAGTTGCCTGATTTTTATTAGTCAATTCTTGATTAATAGTTTTATCATCACTAATTATTTCTCTTTCTATATCATCTTCTATATTTTGTTCTGGTATGTTATTTTCTCTTATTGCTTCACTTGATTTATTTTCTCCATTCATATTACCACTAGTTGCTTGATGTTCACTAGTTAATTTTTGATTATTAGTTTCATTATCACTAGTTATTTCTTTCGCTTTACCATCTTCTATATTTTGTTCTGGTATAATATGTTCTCTTATTGCTTCACTTGATTTATTTTCTCTATTCATATTACTACTAGTTGCTTGATGTTCATTAGTCAATTTTTTATTATTAGTTTGATTGTCACTTGTTATAGCTCTTTCTATATCATCCTCTATATTTTGTTCTGGTATAATATGTTCTCTTATTGCTTCACTTGATTTATTTTCTCCATTCATATTACCACTAGTTGCTTGATGTTCATTAGTCAATATTTGACTCTTAGCTTGATTATCACTTGTTATAGCTCTTTCTATATCATCTTCTATATTTTGTTCTGGTATAATATGTTCTCTTATTGTTTCACTTGATTTATTTTCTCCATTCATATTATCACTAGTTGCTTGATGTTCATTAGTCATTATTTGACTCTTAGTTTGATCATCACTAGTTATTTTTCCTTCTATATCATCATCTATATTTTCATGTGATGAATTATGTTCTTTTGCTATTTCACTAGATTGAATTTCTCCACTTATATTACTACTAGTTGCTTGATGTTCATTAGTCAATATTTGACTTTTAGTTTGATTGCCACTTGTTATAGCTCTTTCTATATCATCTTCTATATTTTGTTCTGGTATAATATGTTCTCTTATTGTCTCACTTGATTTATTTTCTCCACTCATATTATCGTTAGTTGCTTGATGTTCATTAGTCAATATTTGACTCTTAGCTTGATTATCACTAATTATTTCTCTTTCTATATCGTCTTCTATATTTTGTTCTGGTAAAATATGTTCTCCTATTGCTTCACTTGATTTATTTTCTCCACTCATATTACCACTAGTTGCTTGATGTTCATTAGTCAATTTTTGATTATTAGTTTGATCATCACTAATTATTTCTCTTTCTATATCATCTTCTGTATTTTGTTCTGGTATAATATGTTCTCTT
>NW_021628516.1:0-5801 GCF_900005765.1 Plasmodium relictum
ATATACATCTTTGTAATTTAAAAAAAAAAAAAAAAATTAAATATTTTTTTTTTTGGAAGAGTTTTATGAATGTTATGTTATGTTATGTTATAATATGTTTTAATTTTTAGTGTAAATAAAAATTAAAAGAAAGAAATGTTAACTTATTAAAAACTTAAGAGATAAGAGAAATGTTTATGTATTATTCAATGTATATTTTTTAAATAACATTGAATATCATAAAATTTTGACTTAATAAATTGTTATAAATTATTTGTATGTTTTTAATTAAAAGAAGATATTAATTCTTTGTAAATAAAAACTCATTTATAACTGTTAATAGGTTTATTAAAAGATGCAGTAAAATTTAACTTCAATTAAATATTATGCATCATAAGAAAACAGTATATATATATATAATAAAAACGAATATATATATATAAACGTATACTTAGTTATACATGCTCTTTATTAATTTGTTTGTTTAATACTCTAGCAAAGTCATTAAACGGGCAATTAATAAATCAAAGAGTATACTTATTTTTTGTAAATAAAAATGCATTTGTAAGAGTAAAAATGTATCTGTTAAGTAATGCACAATTGCTTAATTCAAATTAAATATTATATATATAATTCACTACATATATATATTTATAAATCAGTATATTTAGTTATATATACTATTTTTTAATCTGTTTGTTTATTACCCTAGTAAGATCATTAAACAAGCAATTAGTAAATCAATATTCTAGCAAAGTCATTGAGTAGGCAATTAATAATTAAATACAATAAAAAAAAAATGTTTATGATACCTTTCATAAATTTTTTATTTACTTTATATAATTTTTTTGAGAGAAAAGCAATCTTTTATTATTATCATATTTTTTTATATTATTTCTTATTATATGTTAATTATAAAATTACATATTAATAAGAATCATTTTGATATCGTGGAAAATAAAAATATTATATTATTTTTTTTTTATTATATTTCATTTTTATTTTGAGTGATGTAGTAAGTTTCAACTATTAGTTTTGTAACGTAGTTATTAATTTTTTATAGAGTATTAACATAACTTAATATAACTTTTAAATTTATTATAAAAATAAAGAATAAGAAGTTTAATAAGCAATATAAATATATATTAGTTTAGAAAAAATTATATATTTTTATATTATACATTTAAAAATTATCCATAGTTTCTCATACATTTTTTATGTTATTATTTCATAAAAATATATACACTAATTAAGCAAAAAAAAAAAAATAAAAATTTTTTTTTTTTGAATATTTACTTTTGTTATTATAAATAAATATAATAATTTTTATTGAACAAAATATCAATGAAAATATGCATATTAATCATAATTTTAAAGATGTAATTTAATTTTTTTTCTTTAATTTATTAAATTATATGTAAATGTAATAATCACTGTGGCAGTTGCATCATTATACCATGTTTAAATATGTATATAATATTTATATAAATTTCAAAATGTTTACTTATAATAATGAAAGTAAATATTAAAGAAAAAACATAACAACAAAAAAAAAAAGTTTTTATAGATTATATATTGAAAATTATATTGAAAAAATACATAAACTTCTTTAATTAGTTAAATACATGTATAATTGGTAGATAAAATTAAACACTTCATATTCTTAGAAAAAAATATTTTTCATAATTTTAGTGAAAAATTAAAAAAATTTAAATTAAAAAAAAAAAAAAAAAGTTATTTTTAAAATCTACTAATATATTTGGTGAATACTTTTTATATTTAGCAATTATTTTGTTTTGTATATTCTAAAATAGAATCACCTTTTTTACCATTTTTTAAAATTATTTAATTACACTACTTTTATATATATTCTTTTATTTCAAAAAATCTTTTCACTTTAGTTTTTTCAAATCCGTTTAGATAAGAAATTTGTTGAGTATAAAAAAAATATTATAATCAAATAATTTAAAAAATATAAATAACAAAAATTAAAAATAATAAAATTTAAATGCATATATATGAATAATAATAAAAGTATAAGAACAATCTTTGTTGAAATAATATATTTAAATAACAGGAAAAAATCCATAAAAATATTCATTTCTTACGTAGTTAAAATTTGGAAATAATAAAACTTAAAAAAAGTACATGCATTAAAAAAATGCATTGATTGAAATTTCACTTATTTTTTTATAATATTTTTTTTCTAAAATAAAACGTGATCTCTTTATCAGTTTTAAATAAAAACTTACTAATCATTTAAACTTTAATAAAATTATTAATAAAAATTATTCAATTTTATTAGAATTGTGTTCTAATATGAAAAAAAATAAAAATATTTAAATTAATTTTACAGTATATACATGCTAATATGCTCCATGAATATTGTTATAATTATTTAAAAGGTTAAATAGTAGAATTAAAATAATTTATTTCATTATTTTTGGTATTTTAACAGAGTTACCTTATTGTTACATTTACTTAAAAAGAAATTATCAATTTAAATTATGTAAGATTAAAAGAAATGAATTTTACATAATATAAATTTATTCATTATTACATTATTTTTATTTTTTTTTTTATTTTTTTACATATTTTTTTTTAATTTTTTTGAATCCTAACTCATTAGATTCAATAATTTACTTTATATTGAAAAAATATTTACTAGGAGATTTTATAAATGTATTAAAATTTTTTAATTTTTATATTATTTAAATTGTTACTTTTGGAATAAAAATTAATAGAATTATATAAACGTTCTTTGAAATGATTATTTTTCATTTTATTCTACTATAGATAATTTTTAATAGAAATTGTGTAATTACATTGTAATTTTGATAAATTTTTTTCATCTTTTAAAAATTAAAAATTTTAATTTTACTTATAAATAGTTATATCACCATAACTTAATCTGAAAAAAACACCGCAATAATTTTTAGGAAAAACATTTCTATGTGATAAAAATATAACTTTTCACTATGTCAGAAACAAGTCCTACAGCAAGTGCGCAAGTAACCACAACGTCAAGTCCCTCTATTCCAGTCACTTCTACTATCCATCCAAGTACATCCCCTACAACTACAGAAACGAGTACAATTTCGAATGCTACTACATCAACTCCAGCAACAAGTTTAGCATCAAGCATGAGCAGTCCAACCCCAACATCTAATGGAATAACTCCGACACCTACGGCATCCAATTTACCATCCGTATCATCTTCATCTCCTTCAGCTACAGGAACTACTTCACTATCTACAACTACTACAGTTACTCCAACTACTAATTCAAATGGAAATCCAAGCACACCAACTCCTAGTATAACAACTCCAGAAACAAGTTCCCCATCTCCTCAAACTTTTGTAACATCTTCACCTTCAAATACAACTCAAGCTCTCATAGGTGCATCATCTCTTTCTTTTGTTCCTTACATTTCTCCTTTTCTAATAGTTATTATTATGATAATAGTTTATTTTTACTGTAAAGTAAGTTCACATTTAAAAATATATTGTATTTTAATTTTTCTTCAATTATAATTTATATTAAAACTATAATAAGAAAATTCATTTCTATAAATTTTTAATTTTTTTATTATAGGAGAAGAAAAAAAACAGAAGAAATAGAGGAAGAGAATAATTAGAAGAATCAAGAAATTCAGAAAATGAAGATGAAAAAAGAAACACAAGACAAATTTATAAATTTCATTTATATATATATATATATATATAAAATAAATGTTTAAAAATATAATTTTAAAACTAATTTTCATATTTACCCACTCTATTTGATTTTTCTTATCTTTCGGAATTTAAGTTCTATTAATATTTAAAGAAATACATTCTTTAAATAATTTTTACCATTTAATATGCACGATAAAAAAATATATATAAATGAAATGTTTCTTAGTTTTATTTTTATACAAATTATTTATTAAATGTGACATTTGTAGTAACTTTTTATATATGCCATTGCTAGTAATAATTGTCATTAATTTTAAAATTATCTATGCGATGATGTTCCTTAAAAATTCATAAAATAGGAACTATACATGTTAGGTAGTTGATTTATTAATTGGCTGTTAATTGGTTTTACTAGAGTATTAAACAAACAAATTAATAAAGAGCGTGTATAACTAAATATACTGATATTTAGTTTATATACTTATTTTATTATATATAGTTATATTAATAATATATAACATTTAATTTGATTTAAAAAATTTTATATTGCTTAACAGACATATATTTACTTTTTTAAATGTATTTTTATTTACAAAGAATAAGTATATTCTTTTAATTAGAAATACACACAAAACTAAGTTATAAAAAATAACAAAAATAAAACTAAGTCCTTGGTTAATAGAATAAATTTTATTAACCTTTTGTAATTGGTTCAATAATTGTTTGCTCAAAAACTTTGATAGAATATTGAAAAAACAAATTAATAAAGAGCATGTTTAACTAAATATGTGTTTTATATATATATATACACTTATTTTTATTATATGTATATTGGCATTTTATAATGTATAATATTTATTTTAATTAAATAATTTTTTATTGCTTAACAGATATATATTTAATTTTATAAATATGTTTTTATTTACAAAGAATAAGTATACTCTTTCAATTAATAACATATCCAAAATGTATAACAAAGAACAAAAATTAAATTTTGATTTATTCAATGTTATTTCAAAATATATACATTTAATACAACATAAATATTATACGTTTTCATATATTAAGTTTTTATGTAAGTAAAAATTAATTCTCTCTTTAATTCTAGCAAACATCAACCGACAAAAAAAAAAAAAATAACTTAATTTTTTTATTTTTAACTAGCGTCAGTGAACGGCTGACTTATATTTTCCTGACTGGTAGCTCATTTTATTTTAAAAAAAGTTAATAACCATTTTTTTTATTAACCAGTAATATAAGATTATATTACTAGTTAGGAAAATAGAAATCAGCCATGCATTGACCCTAGTTATAAAAAAAAATATATGCATAGCCATATGTTTTTTGCTTATTTTATTTTGATATATATTTGTTCTATTCTTCTAATTTTTAAGCTAATTTTATAATAAAAAAGGTTAATAACTTTTTTTTATTAACTAGATCTCTAATTCGTCTTCATAATTTTCCAGACTCAACTTATAAACTCTATTTCTTTTATTGATGATTCTTTCTTCGTTATTTCGTGTTTTATCTCTATGATATTTTTCCTTAGCTCATTTTTTTTGTTTAATGCAATCTTACATTAACTTTTCTAGAAATTTCTTAAACATAACTAGTTTCTTTCTGTCATCTTTAATCTTAAATAATTTGAAGATAATATCATCTCTTTTATTTATTATCATACCTTTTATTTCATTTTCTTTACCTCTTTGGTTAATAAAAGATGTTATTAACCTTTTATAGTATATTAAGTTAGTTTACTAGCCCTGTATGTACAAGTTAGACATGCACTGAAGCTAGTTAAAAAAAAAAAAAAATATAAAGTTATTTTTTTGTTTTGTTTTGTTTATTTTATTGTATTGATTTATTAATTGCCCGTTTAATGACTTTGCTAGAGTATTAAACAAACAAATTAATAAAGAGCATGTATAACTAAGTATACGTTTATATATATATATTCGTTTTTATTATATATATATACTGTTTTCTTATGATGCATAATATTTAATTGAAGTTAAATTTTACTGCATCTTTTAATAAACCTATTAACAGTTGTAAATGAGTTTTTATTTACAAAGAATTAATATCTTCTTTTAATTAAAAACATACAAATAATTTATAACAATTTATTAAGTCAAAATTTTA
>NW_021628517.1:0-2161 GCF_900005765.1 Plasmodium relictum
ATTCAATGTATATTTTTGAAATAACATTGAATATCATAAAATTTTGACTTAATAAATTGTTATAAATTATTTGTATGTTTTTAATTAAAAAGAAGATATTAATTCTTTGTAAATAAAAACTCATTTATAACTGTTAATAGGTTTATTAAAAGATGCAGTAAAATTTAACTTCAATTAAATATTATGCATCATAAGAAAACAGTATATATATATATAATAAAAACGAATATATATATATAAGCGTATACTTAGTTATACATGCTCTTTATTAATTTGTTTGTTTAATACTCTAGCAAAGTCATTAAACGGGCAATTAATAAATCACTGAGTTAAGTTTTATTACCTCTTTTAATAGTCTTATTAATTGTTATAAATGAGTTTTTAATTATAAAGAATTACTTATTCTTTTAATTAAAAACATACATACAAATTATAACAATTAATAAAGTCAAATCTTTATATTATTCAGTGTTATTTTAAAATATAACATTGATTATAACAAAACATTATTAATTTTATCTTTTTAATTCTATAAAAGATAATTAAATTTTTATTTATTAAAAATTTCTACCCAAAAAAAAAAAAAATTATTTTTTTTTTTTTTTATTAGTGTTAGTACACAATTAGTTTGTACATACACATACACTAACTAGCTTAATGTACTACAAAAATTATAATATCCCCTGTTACTCAGTCAGTGCATGGGACTTGTATATACACGTACAGTAACCTAGCATATTGTACTGAAAAAGGTTAATAATAGCCTTTATTAACCATACTCCACCAATTAGGGGAAGTAATGATATTACTTATATTTTGCTCTGCTTGGCTTGTATTATAGCCTCTAACCCTCTTCGTATTTCTTTATCAATTTCCTTATTATTATTACTCAAATCTTCTAATTGTGAAAGATTATTATTATCAAAAACATCGAAATAATCTTTCGGTTTTAATACATTTGTAATACCTAATTTTTTCTTACGAGGATCAGTTACTTGTATTAAATTTTTCATCTGTTTTTCATATATTTCATTAGTTTTATTGTTTAATAACTTTATCTTTGACAAAGGAATCTGTATTTATTTGCCTCTATAATAAATGAATATGGCTTTTAGATTCCCATTTTTGACATCTGTTACTCTATGCGGGAATGACCAATATGGTTTATATTGTCCATTTCCACTATAATGTTTCATTTGATTTCTCTTATATTCAGATAATTCATAAGATATAATATCTCCCATTTTAATCTCTTTATTCTTAATTAAAGGTTTTTCCTTTATTTTAATTAAATCTTCATTTGTATTTTTCCATCGATCATTTAAATAAATAATTCTCATTTTTCTATTATTTTCTGGTATTATTTTTGAGAAACCTGGGCATATGTAATCTATTCCATATACCGAAAAGTAAGGTGTTTTTCCATTAGCACCATGAGGGGTGTTATTATATATTAAAACGGCATTTTTAACTATTTGTTCAAAAGGCAACTCTTCTTTTCATATAACGTTTTAAGTATATAGTAGAGACTTTTATGAGAACTTTCATTTATACCATTCCCTTGTGGATAATACGCACTAGTATAATATAATTTTATCTGTAATTCATTAATAATATAATCTTTAAACTCTTGACTCATATATATTGAACCTCGATCGGTTAAAATACTTCTAAGACATCCAAATGTAGAGACTCATGTATTTCTTATAATATTTATTGCGTTCTTATATGTAGGAGCTTTATCTATTACATTTGTTAACATAAAACGTGAATAAACATCAATTGCTACTTGTATATAATATTCTTTACCTTTCCAAATTCTAGGACCTTGGTTTATTAATTGCCCGTTTAATGACTTTGCTAGAGTATTAAACAAACAAATTAATAAAGAGCATGTATAACTAAGTATACGTTTATATATATATATTCGTTTTTATTATATATATATATACTGTTTTCTTATGATTCATAATATTTAATTGAAGTTAAATTTTACTGCATCTTTTAATAAACCTATTAACAGTTATAAATGAGTTTTTATTTACAAAGAATTGATATCTTCTTTTAATTAAAAACATACAAATAATTTATAACAATTTATTAAATCACAATTTATGATATTCAATGTTATTTCAAAAATGTACATTGAATAATACATAAA
>NW_021628519.1:0-2150 GCF_900005765.1 Plasmodium relictum
AGATTTTTTGTACGATGATATGCATCATTTCCTTTTGTAAATATTTGTTTTGCTTCTACAATTACATTTTCAGGATAAACTAGTGAATTTATTTCTTCTCTTAATCCTTCAAGTGCATTTTTAAGTAAATCTTTAAATTTTTTTTGAACTTCATAAAAATTGCTTTTTAATTCATTATTCCATATGTTATAATGTTGATATCCTCCGATATGTTGATAAGCAGTGGTAAAAATATATCCAATATTATTTTTAGTAATATTTGTTGACATTGCATTTTTCTTATCATTTTCATAAGAAGAAAGACAATTATGTTCCATATTTACATCCTTCACATAAATATCATTCATATCACTAATTTCTTCTATTAATAACTTTAAAGAATTTTTAAGTTCTTTTTTACATATATTTTCTTTCATAATTATTTGTACTACATCAGAACTTAGAAAATCTTTAATTTCTGAAAAATTTTTGTCAGAAAGCTTATATTGTGATATCCTATACATTGCTCTATCCATAGCATCTGAATATGCAATATTTGTATTATATGTATAACCTTTAGTGAAAGAAACAATCTTATTAATACATCCCCATATGCTACAAAATTCACGGAATAAATAATTATGTACTTTTTGATAAGCATTATTGTCATTTTCTTTACATCTTTTACGATTCCAATCTATAGTTCTTAGATGACTTTCTATTTTTGATTTGAATTTAGGAAGTTCTGTTTTATATAAGTCATTTTTTTTATCATCCTCTTTCAGTGAAAGTAAATTGTAAAATTGTTCTCTCATATCCTTTTTAGTATTTTTATAGAATCGTATATTATCTTCTTCACAGTTTATAAAAGGCCTTATATATTTCGTCGATGCTGCATCAAATTCAGTCGAATATTTTCTTATATATGAACGCGAATATTTATAAGAATTAGCAGTTATATAAGCACGTTTTGCTTCAGAAAAAGCTTCATTAATTTTTATAACGAAATTATTGTAACCACCTAAATCTTTTTCTTCAGTTGATATTGAATTCAAACTCTGAATAAAAGAATTTTTAGTACTATTAGTTCCCTCTTTTCCTTTAATATTATATTTTGCAATAGAATTATTTTCTAATTCTTTGTTTTTTTCTAAATTAGGATCAAATGATAAATTATTTGTACTAAATTTAGATCTATTTAATGATGTTTTAACTTCTTTTTCATAGTGTAAACCTATATATATATATAAATGAAATGTAAATTAAAGAACGTTAGAACAAAAAAAAAATATATTTATCTCTTTAAAAACATAGATAAAATTTTTTTACAAGTATACATATATATATATATTATATTACTTAAAAATGCAAATGTAGTGATCAAACAATTTATCCAACCATTTATTGCTCTCATATTTAAAGTAACATGATTTTAACTATCCTATTTATTTTACCTAAAGTGTAAAAAAAAAATTTTTTTTTTTTTTTATATTTTTTCTTTTTTTTCATATAAATATAAATTTAATATAATTACGTAATTTATTTTTGTAGTATATTTATATACATGTTAACTAAAAAAATAAAAAAAAAAATAAAAGAGAAAAAAAAGAGATAAAGAGTAAAATACTTTCTCATGTGTATATAAGTGTAAAATAAAAAAAAATAAAATATAATCTAATAATTACCTTAATTAAGAAAATGAAATTAAAAAGATTTTGTATAAAAAAAGTTAATATACTTCAAAAACTCCTTTCGAACTACAATTGAAACAAGAAAAAAATTATTTAATTTTTTTATTTTTTATGAATCTTTAATTTAGCAACATTCATTCTTTCCATAAAGGTATTTTTTTAAGTAAAAAAGAAAAAATATATAATAAAAAAGGTCAAAGTGTTGTTAATTTTTATTTATACTATTTAAAATTGTACTAAAGTATGTATATATATATATATGTGTAATAGCTCTAAGTGAGTTAACATATTTTAAATTTTATGTCGTACTCATAAAGGGTCAAAATTAATTTCTCAAAAAGAAACTCTCAATAGTCTTTATTAAAAAAAAAAAAATTAAAAATTTCTTCACAAATAAATTTATAAAATCTTGTTTATATATTTTTTTTTTATTTGTTAATTTTTTTATATTTATATCTAATTATTAAATGTAAATAAATG
>NW_021628520.1:0-2150 GCF_900005765.1 Plasmodium relictum
TTTTAATTACAAAGATGTATATATATATAAATAAACAAACAAAAAAAAAATAACTTTATTTTTTTTTTTTTTTTTTTTATAAGACTAGCGTCAGTGCATGGTTAACTTGTACGTATACAACTAGCAACTAGCTTAACATGCTACAAAAGGTTAATAATACCTTTTATTAACCACCAAGTTAATAAAGAGCAAATTTTGGGACTCTTACAATTTTGTATTAAAGTTTCTATATAAAACAAAATTAATTAAATCACTTTAAAATTCAAATATATGATAAGTTAAACTAAAATTTTATTAAAAGCAATCCACTTGCCATTCTTTTTTTATTCATTATTCCTTCTTCCCTCTGATTTATTGATTGGATATTCAAAGACATGGGTAAAAGTAATGAATATTCAAGTTAGTAAAGAGCAAGTTTTAGGACTCCTTTATAATTTTGTATTATAGATTCTATTTTTAAAATACAAAATTAATTAAATCACTTTAAGAAAATAAAATTCTATAAAAATTAAATAAAATAAAAGCAATCCACTTTCTATCCTTTTCTTTTTCAATCTTGATAAAGGAATAATTATTTAAGTTATAAATAATTGTTTAGTACTATGGAATTAACTACAAACATATATATATGTTTTATTAAGATAAACCTAAAACTGTACATTAATTAAGGGCAATGAATTTATGCATTGGCCATATTGCCACTTGCTTTATTAACTATTTATGACTTTTGGCGAGTATTAAATAATCAAATAAAACACTTAGAGAATTTTTTACTTGCTTTATTTATTTTAAAAAAATTTTCTATAAACAATTATATATTCCTTATATAATGATGCTATTGATTTATTTATTGGTTGCTTAATGACTTTGCTAGAGTATTGGCTAATAAAATTTGTTATTAACCTTTTTTAGTACACTAAGCTAGTTTACTACTTGTGTACTGGTGGTTAATAAAAGGTATTATTAACCTTTTGTAGCATGCTAAGCTAGTTGCTAGTTGTATACGTACAAGTTAGCTATGCACTGACGCTAGTCCTATATAAAAAAAAAAAAAAAAAATAAAGTTATTTTTTTTTTGTTTGTTTATTTTTATATATATACATCATTGTAATTAAAAAAAAAAAAAAAATATTAATATTTTTTTTTTTGGGAAGAGTTTTATGAATGAATGTTATGTTATAATATGTTTTAATTTTTAGTGTAAATAAAAATTAAAAGAAAGAAATGTTAACTTATTAAAAACTTAAGAGATAAGAGAAATGTTTATGTATTATTCAATGTATATTTTTGAAATAACATTGAATATCATAAAATTTTGACTTAATAAATTGTTATAAATTATTTGTATGTTTTTAATTAAAAGAAGATATTAATTCTTTGTAAATAAATACTCATTTATAACTGTTAATAGGTTTATTAGAAGATGCAGTAAAATTTAACTTCAATTAAATATTATGCATCATAAGAAAACATTATATATATATATAATAAAAACGAATATATATATATAAACGTATACTTAGTTATACATGCTCTTTATTAATTTGTTTGTTTAATACTCTAGCAAAGTCATTAAACGGGCAATTAATAAATCAATTGGCGACAACGGCAGGAATCGAACCTGCGCGGGCAGAACCCATTGGATTAGCAAAACCCAAGATGAAAGAAGATATCAAAAGGCTTGGATTAGAGACATTTGAAGATATAATAAATCTCAATGAAACGTATATATTTAAAGTAAAGGAAACTGAGGATTTTACTAAAATCAAAACTCCAGATGGAATAACAGAATTTGAAGAGGAAGAAATAGATGATTATTTCTTATGGTTTGAAACATTCGAAAATAAGATAAGGATGCAAAGATTGACAAAGACTGAAACCTGTTTAATATTAGAATCACTGTTATCAAGAGTTCATGCCAGAAAAATATCCAAATTATGTGAAGACGAAGAAATAAAGAATATGTTGCAGTTGAAAATTAAACTAGCTAGGCAGATCTTTACGGACAATGATGAGCGAATAGAACAGATAATAAAATTCGGAACTGCCAAGCGTGAATCAAGTTTAAAGGAAGCTACAAATTCATTTATCAAAGACTGTTTGATATATGCTAATAGTTGCCTATGCTTCAATGAGGTCAATGGTATTAC